>NC_092253.1:5280000-5300000 GCF_036320965.1 Panulirus ornatus | reverse complement strand
CATGCGGAAACTATAATTCCCAGTCACGTACGAGGAAGGATTTTTTATCTGTTCTCCGGACTCCACTCACCTCACCGGTATTGCAAACACCGATTCTATACTTCACACGTCCCTCCATTAACAAGATAAGGCTTCAACAGTGAAGGCATACAACACTTACTCCTCATATGGCGTCTTCTGAGTTTAGATAGACTCAAACATAGGATCACCACCATTTTGAATCAATTCCCAGTTTCCTATGGCCGATTCATATACCCTGGTTGAGAGCAATTACCATCCTTAATCCAAAACGTCCAGTTCGTTCTATCCCTTGCATGCCTCTCACCTTCCTGAATGTTCAGAGAAATGGACAGAGACAGACAGACAAACAGATAGATAGATGAAACTGAGCTTAGGGGAAAAAACCAACTTATATAAACTAAGTTATACTATTTCGTATTTAAATAGTCAAGCAGTTGGCCTTAATAACAATGCAAATTATATATCATTATGCTGGAAACATAATTCCTGCATCAGGGGACCAGATGTATTGTCCATGGTTAACTGAATATATATTAGCGATAATTCATCTTAAGTTTCTACTTGTTATGAACTGCTTATTAATTCCACATGTCAAGGCATTGTGATGTAGGAAAGGCTTCTCTCTCTCTCTCTCTCTCTCTCTCTCTCTCTCTCTCTCTCTCTCTCTCTCTCTCTCTCTCGCTACATTTTGCCTCATTCTTTTGGATCTGAAACCGTTTTTTTCCCCGTCAACTCTATCTTCTATTTCTTTTTTCTTTTTTTTTTTTTTTTACCTTATTTCCATGTCACTCTAGATGGAGTTTTAACCCTCAAGGGGGTGAGAAAAAAATAACCCAAGGAAGTTCGTGCAAATAAGTTGACCGGCCTGAGTAAACAAGTGCGTTAAAGAAAACTTTTTCCAAAAGTTTTTTAAGGGGGTATTATGAAATCTTCGATAATGCAGCGTTCGGCTATTTCGATTCTTTATGAACCACAATTCCTTTGCGAGCATCATCTTCGTTTTTTTTTTTTTTTTAGAAAAATATTGATACACGTGAAATAATGAGTTCTCACTGGTATCAATTGCAAGAGTAGTGCAAGATAAATCACATGAAAAAGTTACAAAAAAGGGAATTTCTTCGACATGTAATACGGTAAATATAAAGTAAGATACATATAGAAGAGAGAAGATAACAGAAACTCTACAATATAGTGCATGGGAGAGAGAGAGAGAGAGGGAAAAAATGAGAGAGGTTCATGTCGTGTATAAAGTAAGGGTGAAGAAGAAAAAATGAAACAGTGATGGAACGCATGTATGCAATATGTTGCAGAGCTTGCAGATCGGGGGAGCAATGTTTGCACTAGTACTGAAAGGAGAGAAGAGTTTGGTCATCCATTCCCTCCCACCATTTACCTCCCACACACACACACACACACACACACACACACACATTAAAATTGGATCTGTGTTTATTTTTAAAGTAATACATTTTTTTGTTTAGCAAAAGGGATAAATGCTCGCATATATATATATATATATATATATATATATATATATATATATATATATATATATATATATATATATATATATATATATATATATATATATATATATATATATATATATATATATATATATATATATATATATATATTCTTTCTTTCTTTCATACTATTTGCCATTTTCCGCGATAGCGAGGTAGCGTTAAGAACAGAGGACTGGGTCTTTGAGGGAATATCCTCACCTGGCCCTCTTCTCTGTTCCTTCTTTTTGGGAAAAAAAAAAAAAAATATAATGAAACACGAGTATCATATCCATTCATTGTTTTACACAATTCAGTCTCTTTCTAGATATTACTGCTATAATCTAAACCTACAATTCACATATCTCACCATTAAAAAAGTGATGTAAAAAAAAAGTAGGTGAGGAGGCAGGGGGGTAGTAGGGATTTAGGATACTAAACTACCATTCCTCGTCTCTTTTAACTAAATCTTTAAAAGAGAAAAGAATAATATCACGATGAAGCGTAAAGGGTTCGAGCATAAACCTCTGTATTTTTCCCCCAATATTTGGAAGGTCTATAAAGCAAAGAATTCACATCAGAAGATGTATACCCACTATCACTCCTGCATAGACAGACGAATGGAGATGGACTGTTTGCAATATCTTTTCCATCCGTAAACAAAATCGCTGCACTGCAGCATCATGGAATATTTAGAGAATTTATACATATATTTCTAGAGTGGATAGAGTGTAAAGGACAGGTGGTTAGGGCAGGGTAAAGTGCCAAAGACACAAAAAGACAATAAATGGAAAGGTTGCAGATGGGATCAATTTTGACCCAAAACAAGCTAAAGGAATCCACTCATTCGTAAATTAGTGAAGGAAACAATATATACAGAAGTCTTTTTATTTTTCAATTCTTTCAGTATTAGATGTTGGATCAGACAGTGAATTGCTCATTGTCGAGGAAGGTGCAGGCTTCCATCAAAGGGAGAGGCTGGAGACTGATCAAACAAACGAGATAAAAGGAAGAGAAATGAGTATAAAACTATGAAGAGAAAATGAGGTTTCATTGCCGAATTTTAATGGTTAGTGTGTGATGTATTAGAAGTAAGGAAGTTTGGATAAATTTCTTTTATTTAAAGAGGTTAACGAGGGGGAAAAGAATACGGGAATTAGTATACTTATAAAACATTTAAATTTTAGATATTTGAGAAATTCGTGTTATAATTCCATTCATGAAAAGGAATTCCAATGTATTTTTTCAGCTTATTTGAAAGACCTATTATAATCTAAATGCCTAGTAGAAGTTTGAAGGTAATGATAGTATGTTTCCATAGCATTATAGTAGGCCTGAAGACATCGCTATCAATTACTATACTACGTTGTTATGTCTATATTTTGATTATAGACTTTCGAGGACAAATATCTGGCCCAACATGCGTTCGGGAGTGAGTGATTTTCAGGAATGAACAAGAGGACAAATTTAGATAGACAAAGATCAAATGATGGTGTCGATGGATTATCATCTTCCCTGGAAATATCCAAATCATTGTCGATATTTTAAATATATATTCTCTTTACTCATCATATACATTTTTTTTCCTCTCTCTCCATTCAGCCGCGAAATTCCCGCAAAAAAAAGTATATTAATTATCGTCTTTTTGCGGCACGCATAGATATGCCAGCTGTCAACATTTGCATAATATAAATGGAATGATTACAAGTAGTGTTGATGGACATTTATGAAAGGTCAAATTATCATTTTAATATTCTATTTTGTATGTGCATAATAACGAGAAAAATACCAGTTTCAGGGGATTTTTTTTTTGAGGGGGAGAAATACAAAATTCCTTAAATATTTTGGGTCAGTATTTTCTTATCTGTTTATTAGTGTAGTGTCCCAATGTACAAATATGAATATCCAAGGAAAATAAAAAGGAAAGTGCTTAAAAGAAAAGAAATATTTAATTCTATATTTTCATTACGTGCTAAGATTCATATTCAGAAATATCCATGATGAATATCAGATCTGCTTAAGGCTAATTCCTTCTTCGTATACTCTGTCTTATAAATCTTTTTGACTGTATTTCTTTGTATTTCGTTGATTCCAGACATCTCATTAATGGGCTCCAACTTCGAGGAAAAAGAAGAATTTTGCCTTGATGTTCGAATATGCTGGAATATATTTGAAAGGTATGCCATAAGCTGGATATACTCTGAGGAAAATCTGTCAAGGATATATGATTGTACAGAGACTTAATAAATATGATACATGCAGCTGAGTGAGATGGACATATTGTACCGTTACAGATAGAAATGGATACTATGATAGATAGATGATCTTAGAGATAGATAAAGATATAAAAGATCGTCCTTATGAAATGAAAATTGCTGGGGAACGTGGATGTATTGGTGATTTTCGTGGTCTTGGGAAGGGTCAGGTGGTGTGTGGCTGGCTGACTGGACCACTCTCCTGGCCCAGCCCAGCGTTCACAAGAAAACCCACAGAGCTCTGCTCTGTTTAGTGGAGCGCCGGAGATGGAATGCAATAAACCAGGGTACGCAATGAGCTACAGATGAGAGGTCTGGGAGGTTAGAGCTTGGTGGAAAATACGATAAGAAGGTTAAAAAAGGACAGAAGAAAATATAATAAAGGAAAATATAAAGCACGTTAAGAAATAAGACGTAAAAATACTTTCTTCTTTGTCGAGAACTGAAAATTAATATCAGACATGAGTAAGAGATCTCCCAAAATGCTGAAAAAGAGAAAACGTCTGGACAGAGAGAGAGAGAGAGAGAGAGAGAGAGAGAGAGAGAGAGAGAGAGAGAGAGAGAGAGAGAGAGAGAGAGAGAGAGAGAGAGAGAGAGAGACGCTGAGCCCAGAAATAGTCGAGATATTGGCGAAAATCATCTCATAAGGAGTCGGGGAAGAATTCTCAGGGAACTGATAAGAAATAGGTAATCAATCAGAGAATCTTTCAACGACCAGAAAATAGAAATATCGATAATGACAAAAGGAAATGGATCAGTTATGCTTTTAGTGTACTTGTCCTGTCGTGTTTGATGTCATTTTCTTCATGGTTTGATGGTGAGCTGTGATTATTTTAGATCACATTTAAGTTTGCTACGATCATAGAAACATTCATACGACCATTGGCATATTTCTAACGATGTTTGGAATACAGGTGAATAAACAATGACAACAGTAAAGCCATAGATAAAAAGATGTGTTTCAAATCTTCAGAAGACATAATAGAAAAAAGAAATTTCTTTCAAAGGTAATAACATCAAAGTGACATATTCAAAATAATTGGGAAGATAGGATAATAAAGTGGCGAGGAAAATATTATCTGGTCTTCTGATAACGTTGATTATAGACAGGCATTATATAGCAGGCATCCAGGATTTCGTTTTTACAATATACAAGAAAAATATATCAATATTCTTTATGTTGCTATTCCGTAACTTGCGCAGGAGAGGGAACAGATACACTGAAGAGTATTTTTCAAAACATTGCTTCGCTTACCAGCTGAATTTAGTCTTTGATGCCCCCTGAATTGCGACTTTTAATGCCCCTAGATTCAGACTTTCAATGCCCCTGAATTCAGACTTTTAATGCCCCTGAATTCAGGCTTTTAATGCCCCTAAATTCAGACTTCTGATGCCCCTAAATTCAGACTTTAATGCTACGCCTTTAAACGCATTATCATCGCAGACTCAACCGACGTGAGGGAGGGTGTAAAAAAAAAAAAGAATATCTTCCTTTTACAAACTTTTCTCAAACGACTTCACAAAAGCCACGCCAGCTCCGTTAGCTTTCCACCCGCTCTCTTTTTCATTGAATAATCTCACTGAAGTTCAGAAATGCTTAAAAGTTTTTTGGCGAAGTTTTGATAAATATAAAGGGAATTTGAAGACGTTCTTTACAAAAAAAAAGATATAGACTATCATCCTATAGTAAGCTATATCCCGTATATCATAGTGAAAGTAATTGGTGGCTCATAAAACTATACAGGGTATTATATAACTGGTCAATCTATTAACCCAAAGTACTATTGCAAGAATGTTCCGTTATCAGTCATTAAAGTCTGATCTGACAGAGGTTATGGCATAGGACGATAGCTATATTAGATTCAGCCATGTAAAAACGCCTAAAACAGATATACGCAAATGTTGTGACGTATATATATATATATATATGTCTTCGTCCAAAAGAGTGACTAGAATTTCACTCCTAACAATTCACAGTATATCTAAAATTCAGCCATAAAGAAAAACAAAAAGATAAATTTCAAAAAGGAAAAAAAAAAACGTATGTTTTCGAGAACATAGATTAGATTATGCACAATATAGATAAAGATATACACAAAGGGAAACTGAGGTCGAGAATAATATACTCAAACCCAATACAACTGCTTAGGATCGGAACAAGGCAAGACATCGCCACCAAACACGTTACAGAGACTTAAATTCAAATCAGCGCATTAAAATGCAAACCTGCTTGCCGGAGCACCGAACGAAAGGCACCACATTTTACAACTGAACCTGAGCCAACTAGGATTTAAATGCAAAGCAACACAATTAAGCAGAGAATTATAATACAGTCAAGCCTTCTATTGGAAGTAAGTTTGACCTCGGATGGGCATAAGTGCGAGAGAGAGAGAGAGAGAGAGAGAGAGAGAGAGAGAGAGAGAGAGAGAGAGAGAGAGAGAGAGAGAGAGAGAGAGAGAGAGAGAGAGAGAGAGAGAGGTCAGGTTTGAATGACTCTTAACAGGCTACGAAGGAGGGGGAAGGAGTTCGAAGTAAATGGAATATATCCTCAATAGCCAATCCTGATCCTTGATTAATACTTTTTTGACAAAAACCATGAGGAAAGAAGTCAGTTTTACGTCCTTGATACAGTATTCTTTAAGTCGTCACACATCGTTTAGAGAGCAATTAATAGGTGAATGTTCCCTGTATTTTGATGACTTAGAGAAGTAAAGAAATGCATTATTATTATCATTATCATTGTTGTCATTATTATCATTATCATTATTATTATTATTATTATTATTATTATTATTATTATTATTATTATTATTATCATTATTATTATTATTATTATTGTTATTATCATTATTACTGTTATTATCATTATTATTATCATTTTTATTATAATTATTATCATTATTATTATTATTATCATTATTATTATTATTATTATCATTATTATCATTAATATCATCATCATTATTGTTATTATTATCATTATTATTATCATTATAACCAGAAGCCTTTTGTGGGGTTACTGCAGCTTCGAGGCTGCACTACAATCAGAAACAGGGTAATACTGGACTCTTTTGGGCGAGAACTTTATCGACGAAAGTGTATCCTTTTTTCCAGCAAGTGACGATGATGTAGCCCAGCGGATGATGACTTTTCATTCGCAGTGTAAAATCACAAGCAGGTGAAGCCATTCTCTACCACTGAATAATGACTCTCCACTCCAAAGTAGCTGTACGTGTTTAACTCTCCTGTGATATCAGGAGAGTAAATGACATATTTAGAGTGCAAAACTCCGCGCTGGAATTTAGATTAAGTCGTGATTTACACCAGCCATTCAGGGTCAGAATGCAAAACAGAATAATTGAAAGTCAGTTAATTCTTGCTCTTATAACCGGAAGCAAAAAAATATAAAGAGAGACCGGCTCATTTGTTTTCCCGTCTCTCGATAACAAAATAGAACGCAGGCGCATGGCAGCACCGAGAAAGGATAAATCTCCTAATGGAACGTTAATGTGAAGAGAGAGAGAGAGAGAGAGAGAGAGAGAGAGAGAGAGAGAGAGAGAGAGAGAGAGAGAGAGAGAGAGAGAGAGAGAGAGAGAGAGAGACATACGCATCGTAGAGCAAGACCTGCGCGAGACGTGAGACTCAGTCAATCACATGTAATGTCAACAATAACAACAATTCCCCCGTGGACTTTGCCCTGAGGGTGGCAGTGTATATTCAAAACAGCGGGGCCCACAGCCCCCCCTCCCTTTCATACGAATGGTGGAACTGTAGAGTTGACAAAGGTCAGGCATAAATAATTGTGGCTAGTTGGTGAGAGAGAGAGAGAGAGAGAGAGAGAGAGAGAGAGAGAGAGAGAGAGAGAGAGAGAGAGAGAGAGAGAGAGAGAGAGAGAGAGAGAGAGAGAGAGAGAGAGAGAGAGAGAGAGAGACTATTCAGTGAACTAAGCTTGCTTCTCGGTCGCCACAAATTCGATTATGTTTGTAATCCTTGAACTCCCTTGGGTTTGAGGGAATATCGCTTTATTTCTCATATCTGGTTGGAATTACACTCACACCAGCGCTTCATCTGTACAGAACTGGACTGAAGGATTATTATTATTTTTTTTCTTTGAGAGTGTATTGTCCATGTCTACACAGAATGTATTCCAGCGAGGGATATAACTTATTCCAGGTATTCCTCTCACAGTTGTAAGTACAGCTTGAATATAATATGTGACTCAGGTCATCCCTCTTGCATTATGATCAACAGAGTCAACATTGGTCTACCCTTTATTTTGTCTACAATTATTACTTCCACTTGACCATTTGCCCAGTAGCTATAGCGTCCTTATATTTACTTACGTGTCTTGTGTATATACAGTATGTCATCTTGCTTTAATTGAAGTTTATATAGTTTATTTGACAATGAGCATAAAGGGGCATATCAAATGAATAATTCATGATACGTATGAATGTTTTATGGAAGGGATGAACGTCGAGTTCGAAGTTAAACAAGGAAATATAAGTTGTCTCGGAAAGATGGCCTTGTACTGGAGAGCCAGCCTGTGGACGATCTCAGGAAAACAAAAGGATGACCTAACACGTCTTTAGTACCTCAGATTTTGCCTAAATCTGACCAGACTGGTGTTCAGACATCCCATTGTTCTAAGATTCTCTGTACTTAGAAATAAGATTACTGGCTGGAACGCAAGAATCTTGGGTGGGGGGTCTAAGTTGATCCTCGAGTTCCGTGATGCATCTTGAGACTCCAGGACCAGATTCTTCTTTTGCCTAAGTTTACTCCCTCGATCTGTAGTGTTTATTCTTAGGGAACTCCATTCTTTCTTGCTGTTACTTAGCCTTGGAGGGTGGTGGTTCTTGGGGCTATACCAAGATGGGAGCGTTTTCCCTTCCTGGTGGGTCGTAAATCTTCACCGGAGACACTAATGCCTCCTACATATTCACGGAGAGAACTTGAGAGATTGGTGGGGGACTTCCCTGGGCGAGGGAGACGTCAGAGTTGGTTTTGGGGGAGGGAGAGATCATGGACACTGAAGTGGGAAGGAAAGAGATAGTGCAGGAGGGCACAAGATTTTTCAGAGGTGGTATGAGAAGGGAGGAGGAGGAGGAGGAGGATGGTAGGGGTATGGAGTATGTTTGTCTGCATGGAGTGGATTTGTCTGTATGTAGGAAGAGGTTTGTTTGTGTAGACAGGATTTCTCTTTATGTAGGGATTTGTCTGCGTAGACAGGATTTATCTTTATATAGACTCTTGTATGTATTCAGAGGATTTTTTTTATGTAGGAGTTTGCATATATACAGGGGATTTCTTTCCAGTTAGCAGTTCGTCTTAATGGAAGGGGGTTGCCTGTAAGAAAACTAGTGATGTGGTAACTTGTATATGTGTGGCACAGACTGAGTGTGTGTGTGTGTGTGTGTGTGTGTGTGTGTGTGTGTGTGTGTGTGTGTGTCACGGAAAGTTGGTTGGTAGAGACAAATGCAGCAGAGTATGGTTCGTCGAAGGCAAGAATTTGTGTAATGGAGAACAATGACACGACGGACAGGTCTAATGTGGAGGTACAGCGGTTAGGGCCGCCAGGGTTCGAATCCTGGAAATGGGGCCCGTCGACTCATAGCCAGAAGCTGTTAGTTGTTCATCTTCGCTTCGAAGCCTCACGTTAAATGGGTAAATGGTGTCATATAACCTGTTTGTACGATACGAAATCGGAGCGCACACACACACACACACACACACACACACACACAAGGGTTCAATTCTCACACCCGTAACGCACCCAAAAATGATGGGAATCAAACACACTTGCACACTTACCCTCGACTGCCATTGTGCGAAGAAAGGATTTTCTTTTTCTTTTGGGAAACAAGATAGAAAGAAAACAGCGATTCCAACTCTTTCAAGAAAGGTCAGAATATCGGAAAGTCTGAAGGTCGAACGACCTAACCTGACCATGACTACTTCATTCACCTCCAACTGCCGTGGTATAAAGAGAGAGAGAGAGAGAGAGAGAGAGAGAGAGAGAGAGAGAGAGAGAGAGAGAGAGAGAGAGAGAGAGAGAGAGAGAGAGAGAGTAAATTCCTTTGCACATCTTATTTCTTTCCTCCCTTACTTCATTGCCACCCAGCACTGTCACTTCATTGCAGTAATCGTATGGCAACAGAACCCACGAATCATTCTGTCTCTACCATGGTTTTCAGTGGATCAAATCTTCCCTTATTTCGTGCTTTTCATAAGTTTTTAAGTTCTCTGCTTTATCTCTTTCTTATTTCTTTTCTTCATTTTCTTTTCATTTTCTTTATTGTTTTTCCTTTCTTTTATCTCTTTCTTTCATTTCACTTTCTTTTTCTTTCTATTTCTTCCATCTTTTCTATTTTTTTCTCTTTCTTTCTTCCCACTCCTGAGATGACGACATGAAATATAGCGGGCAAGCTGACGGATAGGAAATAACACGACCCCTCACCTCCCACCTCCACCCGCCATCAACAAAGAAAAAAAAAAAAAGAAATTCTCTGTTCGAAAATTTCACCTTTGACCGACACATGACATGCAGAAATTATTCACAAGAGGATACCACGACCTCCCCCCCCAGCCTGTGTTAGTAATGCTGTTCTTTTGTTTCCTGAACTATACGACAGGGATGTCTGCTCTTTCATAACTTTCATTCAATTAATTCCATTTCCGTCGAGTGGGTCGTATTGGGTCATAGATCAGCACTCGTAATATATTCCTCTTCAGAGCTAAACTATAGAGGAGGGAAGTCTGTGTCTTTCTCTTTTTTCTGAAGTCGATTTAATTATTTATTTGGATGATTATCTTGATTTTTTTTTAGATGGAAATTGTAATGATTTTAACTCATACCCAGAAAGAATGAGATAAGATATCTGGTTATATTTCATATATTGTTCCTAATATTTATTGCAGATCAATTAGGTATTCTAACATCAGTGTACCCTAATTGTTTATTACATTTCTATAAATCGCATTGTCCCTTCAACAGAACCCGAATCAAAGTTACCAAAACATCGTTGTTCTAAGACGTAATCACTTGTGTTTTCCATTTTGCAGTCAGACATGTAAAGCATTTGGGATACTTTAGGTATGTGTGTCACATCTTTTACCAGATAGGACAAGAACTCAGATGGGAGACACACTCCTCTTTTCTTGGAGAAAGTCACACGTCTGTATGGATGGCGAGTCGCTTAATGTTTGTTTCGTTTCCTACAGGTGTGAGAGATACTGGATCTCCTCCACCTACACTCAGATTAAGTCTCGTAATTGAGTAAGTGCTCTTCAGAGACACAGAGTGAGGCTACGTTCTCTTAGATCCCAAAGTTAACACTAAACTCTTTCCAGTCCTCTTCATCGTTACTTATGATGGCCATAGCTACTCCAGCAGATGACGGAGGATCTGTATAAGCGTATAGACCAACTTCAGATACCACGACGGCTTATATATCAACTCTAGCAGGAGCTGTTTGGCTATATCTTATAGATACAGAGGAATAAATGGAGCATCCAACTCTCCTGCTGTGAATAGCAAAAACCCCTCTGGCAGATCCTACCATTTCTTTTATTTTTTAATCTTGATAACGTATACAGTGTGTCGTTAGCCAGGCTACCAATTAAATTCTAAACGGACCGGTTGAGCCTTAGAGATGAATGGGTTCAACCCTAATTACTAGCAGTTATGTATTTCGTCGCTTTTTGTCCTTTTGTAGGAAATCCATTCACCCACTGAGCTGGAAATTTTGAGGACTGGGAAATTACTAGAGTTGAATATATGCCTCTCTCTTTGTAAATATTATATTTGCAATATCCTATAATCATCTTGTTTTCAAGTGCTGAGGGCCTCTATGTCTTACAAAAAAAAAAAGGTGGGAAACTCTATTTGGTCTTCTCAGAAAACTGTATTCTAATAATGCAATTATCTTGGGATGAACGCCCCTCAGGTTAGGTTCATATTTGATAACTCATTTGGTGGAGACTGATTATATTTGATAGCATGTATGTGAATGTTTTCCCAGTGATCTTTTCCTCTGTCCCTTCCCCATGTGTACCACGAGGAGGGAGAGAGAGAGAGAGAGAGAGGGGATCTTCCAGGTATCTCCTCGACTTAGTGCCGGAGTCTCTCTCTCTCTCTCTCTCTCTCTCTCTCTCTCTCTCTCTCTCTCTCTCTCTCTCTCTCTCTCTCTCTCTCTCTCTCTCTCTCTCTCTCTCTCTCTCTCTCTCTCTCTCTCTCTCTCTCCCAGCCTGAACTAACAACGTTCTCAGTCCACCCTCCGGAACGCCCAGAAATTTTCCTCCTGGTGATCAAATTTGCATACAGTGTTCCATCAGGCAGTGGGGCCCCGAGCAACTGAGAATCGCAGAGGGAGGGGCTACTTAGCTCGAGGAGAAAGTTTCCCATGTTTAGCTTCATGTGTAAACGAGAGAGAGAGAGAGAGAGAGAGAGAGAGAGAGAGAGAGAGAGAGAGAGAGAGAGAGAGAGAGAGAGAGAGAGAGAGAGAGAGAGAGAGAGAGAGATGTGAAGGGGAAATCTCGACGAAGGGGAGGGAAGGAGAGGAATCAAGAAAGACAGGTAGTAGAGTGAGAGGTTAGAGCGTTCCTGTTAAAACCTATGGGGTGGTGATGAGGGGGGCTGAGCCGCATCAAATGAGACCTTCTTGTACCAAAAGTGGGAGGATGAAAGCTCAGGTTTTTGAAGAGGAAGAGAAGGAGGGAGAGGGAGGGAGAGAGGGAGGGAGGGAGGGAGGTGGTGGAAGACCTGGGAGGGAGAGCATGAGGGAAACGAACGGTAAGAAGAAGAGGAAAAGGAGGAGATGAGTGACAAACGTGAGTAAGGGACAGGATGAAAAAAGAACTGGGAAGAAATATGTGTCGAAGAGAACCCTAGAAAATGTGAGAATGAGATGGTAGTAAATGGATTTATATCCTTTATATCCAAAGTAGTAACGGAAAATATTCTAGAGTCCAGTTAAATGGTGATAGATACATCTATGGAATATCGTCTATGATAGAAATACCCAGAGGAAAACCCATAGGAAGCCAATGGATAATTTTTTCTTTTTTCACAGAGTGTGCCAGTAAAGTCATTGCTGCCGACACAAAGTCTCGCAAAACCACTTTCTTTTTTTTTATTTGGGTAACGGGGGAAGAAGAATAGATTAGCACGAGGAACACAGGTGAACTATAGGTTTAATAAGAGAGGAGCCTGACAAGAACAAACGACTCGAAAGTCCAGACCTGTGAGGAGGGTGGTCGAACAGTCGGGATAATCCTGTCTTTCCTCCACATCTTGTGATGGCCGTTGACAAACACAGGAGCCACAAGGCTTTAGGATAAAGTAATGAAAGCTGAGTTAAGGTCTAAAAGGGCGCCACGCACGCGAGGTATAGCAAGTAACAAAGGTGAATGTCTTTGGACAAAGTTAACTAAGGCAGGGAATTCTACAACACGGGTTGGGGTGAATGAGGTTGATTTTGTTTTTTTTTGACAACTTGATGAAGACAGAGGTGTTGAGGTTAAGGTCAAGAAGATAATACAACAATATACACAAATTTGTGATACTAAGATGGATCAGAAGCACAAAGGCCATTTTGAAGATGAGTAAGGCATTGCCTGTAGTGAGGAAATCTTAACCCATTACGATTGATGAATTGGTATCCTCCTATGAGTAATGTGATGAACGTCTTCAAAAGATGAATTACTTGCTCATATTACCTTTTCAAGTACTCGAGTCTCTAAACCCGAGAGATTTGCTCAACTTTCCCCTTCAGTACCACCGCTTGAAAAGATGAATCTCCTGATCAAATTACTTTCTCAGAAGCCGCATCTCTAAAGATGAACGCCCTTCTTTAAGTACGAACGTCTCAGATGTTCAGCGTTCTGGTCAAGTAACCCCACTCAGTAACCCCGCTACGACTCAAAACGTGAGCGACCTGGTTCAAATTACCCTCTCAACACCCACGTCCGTCTCGAAGGTTACGACGCACGGGGGGAGTTAAGGAACGGGCAAGTGTTTGGTAGACGTCAAAATGGACCTCGTTACCACGGGGAAAACTTGTGAGCGAGAGGCTCCTGTGGGGGCTAATGACTCCATTATCTGGCTGGGAAACTGAATTAATGGCGGTGGTTTCCCCACCGCGAAGATTCGCTAATTTCTTGAAGACATGATTTCCAGCATAATTTCGGGAATTATTGGGTGTGTTTCGAACGGGTGCATCTTCAAGCTGGTCGAGGATTGTTCGAAGCGTTGCTTGTGTTTGTAGGTCAAATACACTGAGCACAATGCAGTGAGTTCAGACAATACCATCATTGTCTTGGGGTGATTCGACACATCACGCTTCGAAACTATTGATCATGTTATTTTTTTTTCCTTCCTTTCATTTAAGCAGAAGGACTGACAGTTTCTAATTCAGCTTCAGCTTGTATCATGTCATCATTCTTCGTGTCATTCATAATACTGTTGTATATATATGTCTATGTTGGAGCTACCAGCATTTGTTGTCATCAGATGCAACGGAAGATCACATTCGTGGAAACTATCTAGCAACAAACGTTTCGAAAACCGTGCTTCGGAGACGGCATCGAACCCCCCTCCGAACACTTCAGCCATGTCCTATAATCGAACCCCGTTTTTCAATACTTTTGCCGCTGTATGTGTTAGGCTTCTTGTAACAGTATTCCCCCTTATTTTTTTCTTTTCTTTTTTTTGGCCTCTCCTACTACCACTTTACATGAGAACCTGGATCTGGTATCGACAGCTTCGAACATACCATAGTACATCACTCCAGCTAGCCAAGGTGGCCCTGCCTTGCCTAAGCTCAGCTCAGCTTCGGAAATGAACCCGTGCATTGAGAACTGGGATCATAGTGAGTTCATCTGTCTCTCTGATTGAAACCCCCAAGACTCGCTACGTGATAAACCCGCACCATGGCTCCTCCTTCAGTCTTACAGAAGTTGTAAAGTATTGAACCTTCGTCAGTTGCAGTCGAGATGAGACTCTGAAGAAATGGCTTATCTATTTTCATATACTTTGTGCAAGAATGATTCTCATTTCTATACATCTTTTTTTCTGGTGCGTAGTGAAAAAAAAAAAGGCAAAGGTTTAAGGTATTTGTTTCTTACTTCGTCTCTCTCTCTCTCTCTCTCTCTCTCTCTCTCTCTCTCTCTCTCTCTCTCTCTCTCTCTCTCTCTCTCTCTCTCTCTCTCTCTCTCTCTCTCTCTCTCTCTCTCTCTCTCTCTCTCTCTCTCTCTCTCTCTCTCTCTCTCTCTCTCTCCCTATCAAAACAGGATACGGGAACACTCCAGTCTGGTCATCGGTTCCCAATACATTTATCTCACATGTTGTTCAAGTTTTCCTATACAAAACATCCATCACACGCGCCACTAAAGGAGTCACCCCTCACCCCTCGTTTCACACACGCACACACACACACACACACACACACACACACACGTACACAAAACCAATAGATGATGAATAAGATTATAGTACGGTGAAGACCATTCTTTTTTCTCCTCTCATTACCGTGGCTCTATTAGGTGCAGTGGCAGGAGCAAAGATGGTATTGCCTGCATTTATAAGGGAGAGAGAGAGAGAGAGAGAGAGAGAGAGAGAGAGAGAGAGAGAGAGAGAGAGAGAGAGAGAGAGAGAGAGAGAGACGTTCGTACAAAGAAGCACCAGAAACATAAAGGGCTATATGAACAAAGAGGGGACGAAACAAAGACAAGTTAATGAAAAGGCCCCTGCACTTGTCTTGCTTAATTAAGCCAAATAAGACTTTACTGACCTCATAAGATATAATTAAGAGTACCATAATAATGACATACGCCCGGGAGACACAACTCTGATCCTTATAAAGACTTACACTAAGACATCTTATCTTGGCTACAGTTATGTAAGGAAGTCGTCCGTAATACAGAGTTTCTCCTATGTGACGCCATAGGAAATAAAAACAAACATAAGAATTCAGAGTTAATACACGCACACACACACACACACACACACACACACACACACACACACACACACACGTTTTTTTTTTATTTTCCAAAAGAAGGAACAGAGAAGGGGGCCAGGTGAGGATATTCCCTCAAAGGCCCAGTCCACTGTTCTTAACGCTACCTCGATAACGCTGGAAATGGCGAATAGTATGAAAGGAAAGAAATATATATATATATATATATATATATATATATATATATATATATATATATATATATATATATATATATATATATATATATACATTATCCATGTGATGAATAACAGCAAGGAGGTACAATTATTCTCTCGAGTGATCAAAATAATCATTTACATCAACACGATCAAAATCATGACCTCGATCAACAAGAACAATCTCTCTTTTTTTCCTATCCCTCCGCCTCGGTTCTTCATACCCGAAAAATTCTTTCACGAACCCTGTCGACCAGGCGCCAACAAATTGCATTCCCGATATTCCGTAACGTCCAGGAACAGGATTCTCAGTGTCCCCGTAATGGTGAGACATTGGGACTTTCGATATTCCGATTGGGTTACAAATGTTACTCCCGATTTGCCCCTCCCTCCAAAAAAACAAAAACAACAACAAAGAAAGAACACTCGGACATTATAGGGTATTCTATAGCACCGTGAGTGGTGTTGACTCCCTCCACTTGCTGTGCAGAGACCTCGGTGGGGGAAGTCGAAAAGCTTTGCCCCTTCGACCCCTGGGAATGGTGAAAGAGACTCACTGTTTATGTGAGGAGACTCACTGTTTATGGACCTTCCCGTAATGATAACTTTTTTCAAACCCTTGACCGCTCGATAATCCAGACAGTACGATAACTTAACCCCAGGAGTGCACCGGCTTAATTCTGAAAGACGACAGAATTTGTTAAGCACAACAACTTAACTGGAAGAGTACGATGATTTAAGTTACCTTGGGTACGAACGCCTTAACCGATGTGGGTACGATAACTTACCTCGAGAACGATAACTCCATCTACTGAGTCCACCAACTTCATCGTTGGAGTACGACAATTCCACCCATGGTCGTTCCCTCTTACAGGGTTAAGTCTTCGTTCTCAGGGGATGGGTAGGAGCCCCTCATATTCCAGCAATTACATCGTTGTCCTCAAGAGACGAGGTCATTTCTATGGAGTCATAGATATACTAGTCTTTGTCTATGGAAACGTCAACGACTGAGTTCTTCGCCTCGTACCTTATGCCTGTGGACAATATAGAACTCCCCCAGAAAAATTTGTTGCTTTACTGGGTAAATAAAATGCTGTGGAGAGTGGGTGTTGGGGTCTGTGGAAGTCGTGTTGTTGAGAAGATTAAAGATATGTGCCTGTTTGTTCGATGTCCTTCGCCCATATGTATGGCTTTGGGCCTTATGTGTATGTCTTTGCGTGGTGTGTGTTTGTGTGTGTGTGTGTGTGTGTGTGTGTAATCACCTAGTTGTACAGTACATAGAGTTGTTTGTACACTCGAAGGGCCTCTCTCTTAAAAATTCTATACCCATAGTGAGATTCTGTAATTAGACAAGACTAGCACGTAGCGCTCAACGCAGGGAAAGTTTTTGGGCTATTAATATACTCGTGTGAGTTATGATAAGTGTCACATAACAAGCATTCATTATTCATGGTCTTTGAAAGCCATAACCTAATTTTCTCGCCTATCATATTCATGGCTCAGTTTATGGCTAGATTATTCATCACAGACATTCATCCCTTATGTTCGAGCCATTTTCATAGCCACCACGGACGTCCCATTCTCAAAACGACTCTTGATGTAGTTACCAAACTCATTTGAGACCATTACCATAATTCATCGTCCGCCTCTTATCTAGTTACAGCTGATTCCTTCAAAATGTCACACACCCTCTCTCTCTCTCTCTCTCTCTCTCTCTCTCTCTCTCTCTCTCTCTCTCTCTCTCTCTCTCTCTCTCTCTCTCTCTCTCTCTCTCTCTCTCTCTCTCTCTCTCTCTCTCTCTCTCTCTCTCTCTCTCTCTCTCTCCCTCTTGCTGTTGGTCCAGATGATAATACACTCCCATTTTCATTTCCCATCCAACCCATCCAACCCCATTATCATCCTTCCCTATTCTATATTTTTTTCCCCTTCCTCTCCTTTCCAATTCCCCTCACCTGCTTCCCTTCCACTCTAAGATATAACCCTGGCAAGGGTTTGAGGGGGCTGGGCTTTTCTGTGATGGAGGCAATTTCGAAGTAAAGCCTCAGGACACGAGGAGACACAATGGATCGTATGCGGTATATGTTCAGAAGACAAGCCTTGGAGGGGAAATATATATATAAGAAAAAGTTCAAGTGCAATAACATAACTCCAGTACAAGATATGCTATTTCACATCTGACGAGACGTAAATTTTACCTCTATGGTATTTCAAATTATCCATGTTTACAATTTTTAGTCAGGAGAGAAAAAAAAGAAAAATTTTAGAGTGTTTATGAAGGGAAATATACCAGGATTTTTATGGATGTTTGATTATATTTTGTACTCCTAAGATTTGCATTAACTTTTAACACTTAGATGAAAATGACTAATTCTGTTCTCTCTCTCTCTCTCTCTCTCTCTCTCTCTCTCTCTCTCTCTCTCTCTCTCTCTCTCTCTCTCTCTCTCTCTCTCTCTCTCTCTCTCTCTCTCTCTCTCTCTCTCTCTCTCTCTCTCTCTCTCTCTCTCTCTCTCTCTCTCTCTCTCTCTCTCTCTCTCTCCCCCCCTCTCTCTCTCCCGGAAAATACCAGCCCAAGGAACAACAAAACGTGCCAATGTGTTAATCCCATAACCCTGGAGAAGAATGGCCTCCTAACTGAATCAATTTGCGTTTTGTCCAGAGGATAAACGACGTCATTTCAAGGCACCAACTTATTACCAACGGCGAGAGCCAACGTCCCCTGTTGCATCTGGGAGAAAAAAAAGAAAGCAGTTATCAAACATGAGCAGGGCAGCAAATGGCGGCAGCGGTAGGTAAGAAGGGGGTCGAAAAAAATCGGTGGAAAAGTAATGAAAACTTCGCCGAGAGAGAGAGAGAGAGAGAGAGAGAGAGAGAGAGAGAGAGAGAGAGAGAGAGAGAGAGAGAGAGAGAGAGAGAGAGAGAGAGAGAGAGAGAGAGAGAGAGAGAGAGAGAGAGAGAGAGAGAGAGAGAGAGAGAGAGAGAGAGAGAGAGAGAGAGGAAATAGCGGCTTGAAAAGTGACAGGCTAAAGAGTCAGATAGTTTTTCATCGAGTGCAAATGTGATCTCCAGGCGATGGGGTAGTCTCCTACCTCTATACGTATACCTCACCGACACACAAGACTGACACAAGTCTCTTAGAGTGGCATGGGATTCGATGAGATCGACCTCGTCTGTCTCTCACGGAGGCAATGAAACGGAGGCGAGATACCATAAAAGAGCCACTGATTGGCTTCCAATTCGGAGGAAGAGGATTAGCCATGCCGTAGGACTTCATAGGAGTTGATATCATAGACACCCTGAAGGGTGGGAGATTAATCCTCTGCTTGCGAGAGGAGATGAAAGATCTGGATTCTGTAAGGAGGACACACAAGCCTGGGGTTGGACCTCGCTTATGGCACCGACAGGAGCCGACAAGGAAAGACGCTTGATGCAAGAGACACAAGATGTCTCCCTGTACAGTAACAGGAGAGACACAAGATGTCTCCCTGTACAGTCACAGGAGATGCATAAGATGTCTCCCTGTATGGTAACAGAAGAGATACAAGATATCTCCCCGTACAGTAACAGGAGAATCAACTATCTATCGTATTCCAGGTCTGTAGATATTATAGACTGAGATGAACTGTCTATCGTCCCTTCGACAAGGACGATACAAAGGCCCATCTGTAGCGTCGTAAAAGAGTCAATAAATTTGCAGAAAAAAATCAAATTGGAATGATTATTGTACCTTAAAAACTGAGCGTCATTTTCAATGAATCTTTGAATATTATCTTCTTTAGCAAAGTCTTTTCGTCAATTATTAAACCATTTCTGCCGCAGGTCCATCAGAATCCTTACTTACCTGCAAGTAACCTTTCCCCTCTTGAGGCAAAAATATATTGCACGAGATGCCTTCCTTCCTTCCTCTCCCTCACTCTCACCACAATTGTCCGTCACTGTGGGAAGAACCGACGCTATGCAAACGAAAGCGTCCCTCGGGAGCCCAGGAGAGAAAAAAAAGAAAAGAGAGTCTTTGACGTAAGTGTGAAAATCTCTCAACAGAGA
>NC_092253.1:5230000-5277500 GCF_036320965.1 Panulirus ornatus | reverse complement strand
AATGGTATTCACTTTACGGAATACCTCACCAAGTCCAATTGTCGTCTAGCTGATTGGGGAGGCAAACAGGTGGCTAAATCTCGGGATCAAAAACAGGAGTGATAGTTATACAAGAGGGATCAAGCTTTGAAGTTAGACTGAATAAACTGATATGATGGATTGTTTTAGACAACTCTTTTTACAAATTTTTTTCTGAGCTGATATTACCCTGGATGCGTGGAAACATATATCCCTTAAAATTCCAGGTTTCAACCATCAATGAACTTCGCTGCAGATCACTGAAAGATATACTTACGTTGTGAGTCTCATATTTTTTTCTTCATGTTCTTCCACGATAGAGCGAAAAGAAAAAGGGCTTGATTTTCCTGTCATTTCCAAGAACATATATGCATACTATTTCTGTGTGACCTGACTACGATCTTTTGTTTAACTTAACCATTAGACTCGCTGAGAGTATCATTGTTGCCAGAGATGATTTGAGATATAATTCTTCTTGGTTTTAAAAGCAAGTCATGTTCAGGAGAATGAAAGCGAGCTTTTTATTTTTTTCTTTCGTGTCTATAAATTCCACTCGGACTTCTGTAAAAGTGCCCCTTTTATTTTCTATTTCTTTTTTCAAACGAACCTCTTTCTTTTCCTCACACTAACTGAAAGGCATTGTAAAAAATCAAATGAACCTCTTATTTCTTACAGTGATTAAAAGATAACGTAGAAAGCCAACCACCCTCTTACTTCTTACACTGATTTAAAAGACTTCCTAGAAATTTACAGGAGTCTTTTATCTCTTACACCTATTAAAAGGCTTTGTCAAAGTATAAACGACCCTCTTACTCCTACTACCAATTAAAAGGCTTTGTAAATATTCAAACCAGCCTCTTATTTCTTAAACAGATTGAATGGCTCTGTGAAAAGAAACATGCCTTTTGCGATAAGCACCACCACACGACATGTCACTTGCAGGAAAAAGACATTTTTCAACCTCCTGTGGAGATAGATATTGGAAGAGAGGGGAGGAAAATTGGGTAAAACTCATTTCACATTTTATTACTAAAATAATAAGCCATTGCCAGTCTGCTTACATAGCGTTTATAGGAGACACCTCCCGTGAGCTCGCATTGCAGTGATATTTCTGGAGCAGATCGAGTGTAAGAAAAGATAAAAGATTCGGAAATATACACACAGTTATTCCTCATGCTCAACACATCTTCACTAGCCCTTTTAAGAAGTGACCTCTCCTAATCCCAGATTCGATCTATATCTGACCAGAACCTCCCCTGAGATAGAATCGTGTGCTTATATTGTTTTCATGAGTTAATGATATACAAAAGTAAATGGCATATCAATTTCGGCTTTATGAGTTGAAATATAGCTTCGATGTAAGTGATTAGCTTAGAGTAATCTGGGTTTTATAAGCTATAATTGCTTCTGTAAAAGTAATTAGTATATTAATCAAGATTCTTGTTGTTTGGATAATAATCATATCGTGCATATAACGTGGAATTATGGCACGTCAAAAAAATGGTGTCATATTTTCAAAGGAAGACTATCTCACCATTTCCTCATGGTTCCTGAGCATTCCCAGCTCCGAGGTTATGTTCAGAGCAGCACACACCTCAAGTCCTTCACTCTCAGCTCAACACACTGCCTCAGCCTACAGCCACAACCACCACCACCACCATCATCATCACCACCACACCACCACCATCACAGCCCTTGCTCGTTCACCACACATTGCCGTACCTCCCCACACATTGCATATCCCCCCTGTGTTGGCCCACTGCAGATGTCTGGGTCTGAACTGCAGTGGTTCTACTGAATAATTGCCTAAGACTGCGAGGCTCTGGGACTGACAGATAACTGAAGGCAACTGGAGACCCTAAAATTCCGTGATGGTTTCTCAATATAAATCTTTTTTTTCTCCTCAAGCACAAGGGTGTTAAAGAGCTTAGTACATAGGACCCAGAGGTTGTAATCATTATTTTTACTATCTCAGCTCTTGTCACTGAATCTGTTTTCTTATATTTATTCTCTTCTCGATTCTTTTATTTCTCTTTTTTGTTCAAATCTCACTTCTTCATCTATTTCTTTTATCCTTCTCTCTCTTGTGCTTTCTTACTGTTCCATACACTTTCAAATTGTCTTGGTTTTCCATCATTTCCTCTTTCGTTTCATTGTTTTCCTTTCTTCATTTTCTTCCCCTGTTCCACACCCCATTCCCTTACTTCTTTTCCTTCCCTTTCTCTCACGTTTCCCCTGTTCCACATCTCACACCCCTCACTTCTTTCCCTATTTTTATCATCTTTCCTATCAGCTTCCCTCTTTCTTCTCTTTTTCAACGGAAAAGGGAAAAAAAAGAGGGAAGCAATTTACGCTGTCATAATTTCCGCTTTTCCTCGAATACATCATGTACCGGGACGAAATCTCATAAGACATTCTTTTCTAACACTAATACACGTTATATGATCTGTGAGCAGTTCTCAGAAAGTTTCACGTTAGTTTGGAGTATTTGAATAATTCCCTAAAATCTAAAAAAATGTCAGTTCATATGAATGATTCTTTAAAAACTGCAGAAATTAGTTTCATATGTGAACATTTCTGACATTCAAGGTTTTATATGTGATTAATTCTCCTAAGACTACAATATTTTGAATAATATTTGAGTAACTAAGTCGTAGAACTTTGTATAAATAGTGACTAATTTTCTAAAATCTGTATAACTTTATATGAAATGTAAATGTTCATCTTTATCAGGACAATATGTGCATAAGTCTTTCGATTCAGCGTCCTAATGCTGCAAAGTATAAACTCCAATGACCATGACACCCAGCAAAGCCATCCTCAAAACATCCCTATGGTGTGCTCCAAAGCAGCTTTCTTCTTCCCTCCTCAGACTTATCATAATCTTAAAAGACGAATCCCACTACTGGCGGTGACTCAATTGAGGGAAAAAAAAAAATAGTTTATCCTCTGACGACCAAGCCCTTCAAGGGGTGCTGTCCGTGTCTTCTGCCTCGATGTGGTGAAGCTACAGCGTGCCTCCCTGTCTGCTGGTGAAATGATGACACGATGGACACATGTGTATAATTATGATATAAGAGACACCATGTGTGAGCCTGGTTACATAAAGGGTGGAGTCCTGGAGTTCATCTCTCTCTCTCTCTCTCTCTCTCTCTCTCTCTCTCTCTCTCTCTCTCTCTCTCTCTCTCTCTCTCTCTCTCTCTCTCTCTCTCTCTCTCTCTCTCTCTCTCTCTCTCTCTCTCTCTCTCTCTCTCTCTCTCTTACTCTCCTTCCCGGGGTGACCTTTCCTCCTCACACATGCAGAGACATGGCAACGCAACGCTTCAATATTTCCATTCCAGCTGTTAGCCTGGATTTCCCAGTGATAGCGCCTGTCCAGATTTGCAGTGTTTCAAAGGTCCACTGTTTCAGGGTTACAGAATTTCAAGGTTGAAATGTTTCGAAGCTCTAGTCTTTAGGGTTACAGTATTCCAAAGTTCTGGTGTTTGTGTGGGTTGAAGATTTCTAATCTTTGGGGGATTACAGTGCTTCAGAATTCTTGTATTTTGGGGGCTATTTTGGGGGCTATTTTGGGGGCTATTTTGGGGGCTAAATTGTTTTAAAATTGTAGCATTTGAGAATTACATTGTTTTAAAATTCTAGCATTTGACAATTACATTGTTTCAAAACTCTAGTCTTATGAGGCTACTACAGTGTTCCAAAATTCCAGTCGTCTGGGAACACATTATTCCACTTCTTGTCTTCTGGAAAGGAATTTCTTCAGAGGTCTCCTCTTCTTGGGCTGTTGTGGTTCAAAGTGCTTGTCTTCTTGATCTAAACATACGAATTACATTATGAATCACATTATGAATTACATTATGAATTACATTATGAATTACATTATGAATTACATTAATTTTGTCCTGGGTGTCACCGACGTGCGGTGATGTGGTGGAATATAGTTAGCTTTCCCTAGGTACATGTTATTCTCTTTAAACTCCCCAAGCTAGTGTTTAACAATGATATAAAATGTAAAATGCTCTCCCGGTGAGTTTAATGGCTTAACAAACAAGTTAATTCCACCATGTTTATGGTGTGGACTTCGTATTTAAAAGTGAGATAGCTTGGTTATATATAAATGTTCGAGTCGGCATTTCAGCTTGAGCTGCCAAATCTCTGGAGATAGGTAGAGGTGTGAGAGTTGAAAGTCACGTCAGAAATATCAGGAAAATTTTGAAGTGACGTTTAGAATTAGAAGTGAAAATTGAGTTAGAAGTGCATTTTTTTTTTTCAGATTTTATGATTTTAAAATTAGTGTATGCTAATGTCATTGTGACTTAAGAAGTTTCTGAAATATACTCAAATGAACTCAAGTTTAACTCCTGCTGTTCTTCATCTCCACCAGCTTGCGTGACCCGTGTTCCTCTTCTCCACCAGCTGGAGTGATCCTTACTCCTCATCTCCACCAGCCGGAGTGACCCCAGCTGCTCACCCTCATCCACCCTTCTGGTGGGGCCGGCGCTTGGTGACACGTACAGCAGACCTTCCTCCTCTGAGTTGAAGTTCAGTGACCCTTGTAGCTGACCGGCAGTCTCTTGCCCCGTCAGTTAGCACTTTCCAACACAGCGCTGGGTACATTTACGAGGAAATATTCATGCTCTCTCTCTCTCTCTCTCTCTCTCTCTCTCTCTCTCTCTCTCTCTCTCTCTCTCTCTCTCTCTCTCTCTCTCTCTCTCTCTCTCTCTCTGGACTGTCAGACGAGCGAGACGACTAAATGCATTTTTTTTTCCTAACTTCTGGAGCGTGTCCAGAGCGCTAGCAAAATATACAACACACACACACACACAGGAAATATCTACAAGCTGATATATCTATTATACACATAATATGCATAGTTCTCGACTGAGTGTGAAATATATAAATTTCACGAGTTCCTAACTGTTTCGAAGGCAGCGTGATATTCTCAAAATATGTATTGGCTCATTACACTAAAATAGATGTCGCCTGTAGTTGATTACTTTCCTTCGTTTTCAGCAACATTTAGTGTCGTGGTGAGTAATTTCATCTAATGGTAACCCAACACTTATCAGTGATCTTACCATTATATAGTGGCTGCATATTTGCCTCAAAGACAGTCTTGTACCCCAGGATCAGTCGTGTACACATTTCTCCCACTGTATTATATCTAGCCTTGCATAACTCGAATCCCATCTTTTCCCAGTCATATCTCTATCCATTTAACTCATACATCCTCATCACCAATCCCTCACATCCTTCTTACTCTCTCCTCTCTCTTTTTAGTTTCTTCTTCTCACATCATGTCTTACTTTCAGTACCTTTAAAGATATATTCACACATCCCTACCCATCTATATGTATCTATTTATCAATCTATCTATCTATCTATCTATCTATCTTTCTATCTATCTCTCTATCTAGCTATCTATAGTTGTTCCCCCTTCACCTCAATGTACATTTACAACCGTTCGATCGCCACTCCACCGCAATGCCCCGAACAGCGTTCTGCGAAGTGTGTATCATACCATCGATTTTTTCTTATGTCTTCTGGACGAATGGATCTACGCCCCAGTCTTTGCTGCTGCTGGTGGTTCTATAACGTTGAGAATTCCTCCTCCATCTGTATCCAAATCAGATTTGCAGCCAGGCATTCATAGCTGATTGCGAAGGTATTGAATTACAGATTTTTCCTTGCGGATCAACCCCAGTTGGGCCAAGGGGGATTTCGGATTAATTAAGTGGATTAATATTCGTGGAACGTGAAATCCAGAGAGATAGGAACTTTTGCAAATATACAGCAATTACCTCTAATGACTCTGGCTGGGTTTGTGAATTTGAAACTCAGACAGGATCTGGTGGATACTCAGGAACGTATCGCAGGGTTTATATTAGGAAGTAATAAGGTCCAGAGGAAGTAATGTGCTTTAAGTAACAGCCAATACCATCGTTTAGTCTCTCTCTCTCTCTCTCTCTCTCTCTCTCTCTCTCTCTCTCTCTCTCTCTCTCTCTCTCTCTCTCTCTCTCTCTCTCTCTCTCTCTCTCTCTCTCTCTCTCTCTCTCTCTCTCTCTCTCTCTCTCTCTCTCTCTCTCTCTCTCTCTCTCTCTCTCTATGTATATATATGATGTGATTATTACACGAAAGTGCACTTGGGAACTTTTCGTGTTTCATTTTCCCCGTGGACTCATAGGAATATATATATATATATATATATATATATATATATATATATATATATATATATATATATATATATATATATATATATATATATATATATATATATATATATATATATATATATATATATATATATGAATTTTTCCTCATATTATTGTATCTTGGAAACTTGTTACTCCATCCATTTCAAGCAGCGCCATGGTAACGCTGGGGAAAGAGATATAATTTGAGTGTACAGTTGTGTCAGAATTCTTACAGCTTTGACTTTCGTTTGTCAACAGAAGGCGGAAGCGCCCCGACAGTATTGTGGCAGTTTTGTGAACTAATGACGTTTATCTGGTAATTTGTGGAGCTTTAGAGGAGGGGAAAAGAGCTTACCTGAAAGAAAAATTGCACCATTAAATTTGGAAGAGCAAAAATCATTTTGCCGAAAGATTAGATATAATTGTGTCATACAAATTTTTGAAGCTTCAAAGTGTATTTATTCATTCTTCAATGAGTATACGTTTGTTAATAGCGCTGCTATAATATTCAGATGACTTGCCTTTTCACTGTTCTGCAAATGAAATCTTTCTTAGCCAATTGAGCAAAAAGGACATTCAAATCGTCTCGTAAGCCTCAAACATAATGTCACGGGGCCGAGTGGGAAAATATAATTGGTGATACACATCTTAATCTCTGAAATTATTCTAAAATCTCAGAATATTCAACCAAAAACCAAGCTAAATATCTGCGCAAGAGAATATTCGGCGTGAATTTAAGCTAAGGAGTCTGAACTCAAACAATCCAAGGTCTCCCGAAATACGGAAGGCAAACAAGGAGTCATCACAGTTCTTAACGAGGCAAACAAGATCGCTAATTGGCGGTCAAGAAGGAAGAAATGGTGGATCCCAGTCCACTTATAACGATCGTCTGGCCTGAAATGGCAAGGTAAACGAGGGACGGACACAGAGATCCAAGGAGGAAAGCACAAAGGAGGGAGAGGTGAAAACCAAGAAGGACTTGATGATGGAAGAGTAAGAGGAAGAAAGAGAGTTGTTTATCTTATATACAAATACCTCAGAAAGCTCTGATTCATTTCTTTATATCCTTTTTCTCTTCTTCATTATCTTTATTATCTTTTTCAAACGAGTTGCCCATTATCTGGGTAAGATTACTCCCACGCCTTGTCTTTCACTTTAAGGAAAGGAAGGTATGAAAACGCAAGAGAGTGGAGAGGAGTAGAAGGATGGATGGAGTAGAAGGATGGAAAGGGGTATTAAAGTTAAATGAGGAGACAGAAGGAGTGAGAAGACGGGTCGTAAGGAGGAAAGAGGAAGGAACGATGATAATTCGTTCATGGCACAGAAAAAAATTGTAAAATGAGTATAATAGAAAAAGAAATGAGAAGGAAACGGATAAAACGAAAGAAAAAGAGCAACTATAAGAAAGATGAGGATGGAGAAGGAGGAGGAAGAGGAGGAAGAAGAAGCCTTGACAAATAGTAGCCAGTTCTAGGTAAGCTGGAGCAGAATAAGATATTAGCAAGATTTTTGAAAAATATGGATACTTAAGTCATAGGAGAGCGATATTTTTCTAGAAAGAAAATGAGGCACCACAGTCTCTTTAATAATGAAATAAGCACCACAGTCTCCTTCATAATAAAAAAAAAAACTTATTCAAGAAGTTATCATGAAATATAAAGCTTTCCTGGCATCGCTTCCAACACTATCCTCGGTCCGATAACACTTTTGCTATAGGATTTCCTTTTCCAATAAGGGCATTAGGTGATTGGTTCCTGAATGAGGAGGATTATCCGATTAAAGGGAGGGCAGAAGATCTTCTTGTTACACTGTGGTGAGAGGCGAGAAAGCATTGGCTGTCACATGTATAGAATAGATTCGCCTTCAGACGGAGACTACATTATATAACCCCCTTGGGAAAGACGTTACGACCCTTGAGTACGACGGTATACGACCCTCTTCGGTATATGATGGCCTGGTCGTCTTTGATCAGGCCCTTAAGGGTGAGATCAAAGTTGACGCCATCATCACCCCAAACGTCGTAAGGTTGTGAGCAAGGGTCGTACCGTCGTGTTCAAGGGTCGTACCGTCGTGCCAAGAGGTCGTGTCGTCGTGCCCAAGGGTCGTACCGTCGTGCTCAAGGGCCGTACCGTCGTGCTCAAGGGTCGTGCCGTCGTGCTCAAGGGTCGTGCCGTCGGGCTCAAGGGTCGTGCTGTCATACCGTCCACAGAAGAAATTAGATATAGTTATGTATAAAGTATATAACAATACATAAAGATACATGCACATATAGACTATATGAAATATATGTAAATGTATGAAATAAATGATATCATTTGTATTTAAACATTAAGGCATCAAGAAGAAAAAGACAGAAGTAGGGAAGTAAAAGATACAGAAAAAGAAGAGGACGAGAGACGAGGCTATAAATTATAGATATAGAAAAGGAAGACGACACGAAAGTGAAAAGGCATTAAAGATATGATGAGGTCTGTGTGTGTGTGTGTGTGTGTGTGTGTGTGTGTGTGTGTGTGTGACAAGAATGTGGCAATAAAATGGAAAGTCAAGAGCTGTGGAGGAATGCTAGGTCCCATGTCTCATCTTTTGTATGGTGTCGAAATCCTGACAACAAGAGGAATAAAAAAAAAGCAAAAAAGATTTGACGATACACTTCAGAGAGAGAGAGAGAGAGAGAGAGAGAGAGAGAGATGAGAATCTTAAGACGCGTGGTCGATCGAGGAAGAGGAGGGGAAAAAAAAGATGATGGCATTAGGAACCTTGTCATGGTCGTAAATAATATATAAAAACTATGAAATTCTCGGGTGAGGGGAGTGGGACGTCTCCCAAGGAAAAGAAGATATCTTAAGTGAGAGAGTCGATAGAGATACCACAAGACGACTTTCCTATAGGAGATAGAAGAATATAATGTTTATCCGTTTATCTAACCATTCAAAGATAGAGAGAAATTGATCAATGAACGAAGATACATTAATCACTTGGATGTAATTATCTTACTAGAGAGGAACACGAGTTCTCTAGAAGCATGAATCAAGATTACTCGCTTCGATTACTTGCTTGTGATCATCTTCCTAGAGAGGTAAACAAGGACCCTAGAACAGAAAAAAAATAGAAGAAAGAAAATACTTCGAAACACGGTAATATGACCTTGTCTTTGGGGTTACGTCTTCCCTCAGCCGTGATCAGTGTCAGGAGCGAATGCGGATAGACCATCAGCCCATCACCACAACAGTCACGTCTCAGTAACCTCCTCCAGGAGGTAAGTCCTCAGCAGGAGAGTAAGGGCGGTGACGCAACCCTCCTCCAGTATATATATTCGACTTGACGGCCTTTTCTTCTTTTTTTTTCGAGTTTGTCCTATGAATTTAGTATCTAATCACTTGCGTGGGAGGGGGAGAGGGGAATGTATATTGTTTTGATGTTTCCTCTTTACATTATAGGTATAATTACGGGTCATTACTGGGACGTGTCAACAAAATGATGGTGTTGTATAGACAGGTCAAACAATATTTACGTCAGATAATGGGCTTACGTAGGTGGGTGCCTAGGTGGGTGCCATACATCGCTTGCCTTTTAAATGCGTTCTGTTGTATGGTTTTGCCTCGAAACTTTTGGGATGGATAGCTCTTCTGTGAAGCTATATAAGAACTAGTATTATGTGCTCTGCAGAACACGACTATCGACTGTAGTAATGCCTAGTCACTTGGAGTAGAACAGTGATGGGTGGATATAGCGTTCTGGAGAATATTAACATCATGTGTGTCAAACTGCCATGCTTTAATCATGTTCTGTGGCCAAACGGTAGAATTTTTTGTCAATTTATGAGCAGAGTTCAGCTCTAAGGTAAGCCATTCTATATGGAATATAACTCTAGCACATTCTAAACTAGGGATTGTATATGTAATCATATTGTGGTAATATGTACATTCGTACTGAAACCGTATATGTAATCTTATACGACACTAATTTGTAATCTTGTAATAGCATATGTAATATTACCTGATAAAGCATAACCATTTTTGTAATATATGTAATGTTGATGATACGGTATAATCATTCTTGCCATAACATATGTAATCTTACTAATATAATTCATTTCATCTCAGTGCGTGTAGTCATATTGCAACTGTACGCCTTATCTCGCTGTTGCAACCACTATTCCACCCTAACCAACTCAAGTCTGGGAACTCCACCTTAACCCTGAAATCCTCAGCGGTGTGTCCGAATTATTATGAGTAATTGATGCATATTTGCAGAGCTCAGTTCTCTCCGGATTTCACGTCCCTAGAGGATTAATCCATGCGATTAATCCGGTATCCACCAGGAACGACTCGATCCGATACCTCTGGGAAAAGAAAGACTATACTGCAGTATTCCTGGCAATCAGCTGTGACCTTCTGCTTACACATTTATTCAGTGAGGAAGATGGAGGAGATCGTTGTGGGTAATAGAGGACGAGGCCAAGAATACGATTATCAATTATTCTTCTAAAAATCTTCTAATTGTCACAATGACATTTTGCTGATTATTCCTCGACCAGTTTTCTGATTGTCTGATTGACAGTTTGCAAATTATTCTCTTCGGATTATCTACATGCCTTTTAGTTTTTACCTCACTAGTCTATAAGTTTCTGATGTCTTCCACTACCGCAATCAGCCTCAAAAGGACCCAGTAGTAGTCTGTTGCTATTTAGAGTCCTTTGTGTTCCTTTGCAGAACGCGGGGAAGACCCACCAACCATGATGGGGGGGGGGGGGTTAGAATTATGGTCTGAAGCTAACTGAGTAAGGTCCCATTTGGCAATTAGGTATGATTTGGAAAAGGATATTAAGGCTTTGGTTGTCACATTTGTCTGGTTGTTGAAGGACGTTGCTAATGACCTAGACCTGAATACCTTCAACATAATAGACACGAGCTTTTCTGGTTCTCTCTCTCATCGAGGGAATCATTATCCCTTCAAGAGGAAACATTTAGGACAATATTTAATTCTGTCTCTTGGTTAAACGTTATATCTTTATAACAATCAGGTTCCTGGAATGAAAAGTACAGACTGCTGAAAAGAAATACGAATTTGGAGGTGAAGGTAAAAATCTTGCTGTACTTCGTATACTTTCAGAAGCTGTGAATTAGTGATCTTTTTAAAACTTAAGTGGAGATTAGAATGTGTCTTATTATCATCACCACTAAAAGAAGATTTAGTGATTCATATTTCAAAGCTCATCTAAGTCATCAGCTACCGCAAGTTCCACTCATTGGAACACTTTTTCCTTGGAATGCTTCACCCCAGGAGCAATACAGTCCTGGAACACAATTGTCCTGGAATACTGCAGCTCTTGAACAATGCTGCCTTTGAAGAGCTGCAGTCCTGGAACAATGCAAGCATGGAACACTGCATACTTGAAGCACTATAGCTACTGAACCCTGCATTCCTGGAACAATGCAGCAGTGGAATCCGGCAGACCTGGAACACTACAGTCATTGAACCGCGCAGACCTGGACCACTGCAGCCATGGAATCCAGAAGAACTGCAGCCATGGAATCACGCAGACCTGGAATACTGCGGCCACTGAACACTGCATTCCTGGAACCTTGTAACCGTGAAGGACTGCATCTTAAGTCAGACACTTGAGCCAACATCACAAGCGACTTTACGCTAAAAAGAAGTGGGAAATATTTAATGGTGACGCTGTTAGGATAGGTGCTGGGGGACGGTGGACGGAAGAACGAGACAGGGTGGAACACAACGTAAGCAGGAGATAAGTAGGAGAGATATAGAAAGTGAGAGACCCAGTCACTTCCTTCGTCTAATTCTCTTTCTTATCATTTCCTGTCACTCTTTCTCCCTCTTCTTCATCTCTTTCTTCCTCAAAAAATATAAATAGATAGGTAGATAGAAGGAAAGATGATAGATATACAGAAGAGAAGCTCGAAAAGAGAAACTTGTGAAAGACATCGACGCACAGGAGAATGTGCTGGACTGTGTAACTTGGAAATACAGTCACAGGACAGATATTGAAGAATGGACGACGCACTTTCGTTTCTCTTCGGCAGCTCCGCATAAAACATGGCACTAGGAGGGACACTTCGGAGACCTCCTCCCCATCAGTAACTTTGGGTTTCCACTTCCATTCAGCTCTCTAGCCATCCCTCAGTCCAGGGATGTCTTGGGCAATTATATTATTCATCAGGAGCGCTGCTGTTTGGTTGGGCTGCACATCTACAGAGAAATCGCTGCTACGCATATATGCAAATCCCTTCTGGTTCTCATATATTCTATGGGGGGCAAATGTTTTATGACTTGGAAGGGTTGTGGTCGTCCAGTTCAAGGTAGATTGGAAGGGTGGCGTTCTGAGAGATTGGGAGGAGGAACTCGTAGAGCTTAAGGATCAAGGGGGAGGTAATGTAGTGACAATCACACATGTAAGTGATCTGGGACGAGTTTTCGAATGGAATATTTTCGATGTAGATGAATCATAATGGAGATATGTCCACTCTCCAATGGTATCAAACTTATCACTCTCTCCATATATATTAATGTGTGTGTGTGTGTGTGTGTGTGTGTGTGTGTGTGTGTGTGTGTGTGTGTGTGTGTGTGTGTTTTCTGTGTGTCTGTGTCAGTGTGCATCGTTTTAAAATGTTAAATATTCATAAGTTATTTTCATGTAAAATCCGCGAAAATACATATAAACTATTCAAATAGTTGACTATGGGGAATCCAAATGCCTTCACAATTATTCATAAAAATAGCGAAACATGATTACACATTTTGGACCATATTACGAGAAATGATTTCGTAAAGAGAAATGTTTTCGCAATTTCACTAACATTTTCTCCCAGAATAACGAAGTGTCAAGCTGTCAGATGCAGGAGACAATATATATATATATATATATATATATATATATATATATATATATATATATATATATATATATATATATATATGTGTGTGTGTGTGTATATATTTACTCTGAGAACAGTACATTTAGAGTAATAACATTCATGTTTTTCATCCCCTTTAAATAAGTTGTTTATCAATGTATCAGTAATGAAGAAGAGCTTGATACTGAATACTGAAATTAACATCATGAATAAATACACAGGTGTGAATGTAATTCGAATGCATTTTGTTGTTCGAGATAATACTACGAGGACATACAGGAAAAAACAACATACTTTATCTGCTGTTTGTTGAAGTCTTCGTCAACCTTCTCTGTTGAGTGGTAAGTATTTAATTTGTCGGATTCTGTAAAGTAGGTATTGATAATCTTTCTCAACCTTTTTTTCCTCTTTAGATTTTCAACAGCGTTGAAGTCATTGAAAACAGGTGCTATCACTTTTCCTGTATTGTGAACCACCATACTCTATAACATGTATAGGGTCACTGTTATCATCATTGTTCTATTCCATCCGGAACAGAGGTATGTCTGTTATCACATTACTGGCTTTTCCACTGAGGGCAAACGAGACACCAGATCCAGAGGGAAAGTGAGTGTCTTCATGTAGTGTTTTCTTTACGAGGTTAATGGCACATTCAGGTTTGGTATTTACTACCCAGTGGCATTTATCTATCAAGATTGAAATCCAAACAGAAGCCGAGAAGAGTAATATACATATAAACAACCATTGGATCCGTGACATGCTCTTGCGTGCAGATTTCTATTGTTGGTTTGTGAAGACTATCCATACGAGCATTGGCCGTTACATTACCTCCTCTTGAACCACAGAACTGTGCAATCTTCTCTCTTCATTCGTTTCACAAATGATTGAGGAGATAAAGTAATTTCTACATTCTTTTCTTATATTTTTTTCACTTTTCTTCCCCTCTTAGAAGGGTACAATTACTTCATCTTACAGTATGGCTTTGCTCGTACCATTTCACTTATCAAAAAGAAAAAGGAACAGTACAGTTCTCGAGAGGTAAGATACTGTCACTGTGAGGGGAATATTGAAGCTATAAAACACAACATTCAACCATCAAAAGATAGGGATGATCTCTCTATATAGCGATATCATCCCTAGTCTTCCTTGCAAACTTTAAAATCACTTTCACTGAAGCTTCATCTTTTCATTTCTAAAATGATTTTTTTCCCATTGATTTTTATACAGAGAGAAATGATACTAGATCAGTCACAAGGCGAAAGAGGAAGCAGCCTCCTTCCCCGGCTTAACAACACCCGTTCGCCATCCCCGGCTGACCACCCATCCATTCTATTTTCGTGACAGGCCACCCGCTCGCTGGCGAAATGTGATAGCAAGAGACTCGTCTCCTTGAGTTCATCTTCAAGCGACACTAATCATCGTCAACGACACTAACCACTAAACTGCAGGATGCTCATGATTCACTAATTCATCTCATTTCCTCTGCACCGCTGCCACTTCCTAGCCATTTTCCCCACGAACAGTTGTCTTGGTCTCTTCGCTGTAATCATAATAGGATAATTTCGACAGAATTAACAAAAAAAAACTTTATAGTGACACTACTAATGATAAGATGATATACGACCAATAAAAATCTTGTTATAATTGTGTGTGTGTGTGTGTGTGTGTGTGTGTGTGTGTGTGTGTGTGTGTGTGTGTGCGTGTGTGTTTTAGCCTGTCAAGGATGAGAGAGAGAGAGAGAGAGAGAGAGAGAGAGAGAGAGAGAGAGAGAGAGAGAGAGAGAGAGAGAGAGAGAGAGAGAGAGAGAGAGAGAGAGAGAGAGAGACATAAGAAAAGCATTAAAGTTATGGCTGACTCCGCCTTTGCCTGCCACCAAGATTCTTAACTTTGGGGGTCACTCAAGGTAATAGCATTGTCTGCTTTGCTGAAGTAATTTTCGTCTTTTTTTTTGTTTTCGCTTTGTTTCGCCGAGAAGTTCCTTTCTCTTTTTTTTCCCCTTTGCATTTCTTTATGCAAGTATAAATTTGCTTTATCCACGACCTAAGGGACTTAGAGAACAATGCCCTGAGTTGAGAGGAAGATGCTAGAACGGAGGAAGGAGACTGGAGTTTAGAACACGTCCTACATTCATTGTACGTTTTATGTCTCTCAGTCCTAAGGCCATTTGTCTCCACAGTTCTCTCTGGGTGTCTGGGGCTTTTATATCTAATGCTATGAATGCAAATAAAGGTTATATATATATGTGTATGTGTGTGTGTGTGTGTGTGTGTGTGTGTGTGTGTGTGTGTGTGTGTGTGTGTGTGTGTGTGTGTGTGTGTGTGTGTGTGTGTGTGTGTGTGTCAGGACCAGAGAGAGAGGAAAAAAGACGAATGAAAATCCTATGATTCTTCAAAGTCAAAATAACTGTAAACAAGTCCAGAGTAGAAATGTTTGAGTCGCAGGATAAGAGGCGTGGAGAAGGGGGTGTCTGAGAGGGGATCATGTCTTCAGACATCAGGAGATTTTCGTGGTCGAAGATGGAGCTTTGAAGGCTGAGCCACGGCGAACAATCTTGAGAGGCTTAGAAAGCACCTGGGAAAAAAACTTCAATAGTTACTAGACGTAAGGGGGAGAGTTTCTTCTTCTTCTTCTTCCCTTCCTCCCCTGATATAGTTGATCCTAGCATGGATGTGTTAATCATGGGCTTGATAGTGATGATAAGGCCTAAGCTGGAGATGAACTGCCTTTTAAAAGTAGATTTCTTATGTGGAGGGTTTTAAGGCAATGGGAATTCAGACACCATACTGTTAAATAGTTATTTCAATTCTCTGGGGCTTGGCGTAGAGCGAATGAAATGATAAAACAGACTTTTGCCCAAATCCTTGACTTCCTTTTCGTTAAAGCATTTCTGTAAATTCTACTCATTTATTTCCTTAATCAATCTGTTCGTCATTCGTTGTGCTGTATATACACCGTCTCTCACGTTGTTTGTGTGGGGAAAATGTCTAGAATACTTTAAGTTGATATCACTGAACTTGTATAACTTTTTGATATTAAACACAAACAGAAGGAAAAAGATTTGAATACCTTTTGATTATATTTCTATCTAGTTCTTCGATCATATGATCCTACATATATTGGACAACGTCATGCCCCAATTACAGCCATTTCGGATGGAAGATAAAATGGAAAGTCTACGAGTAAAGAAAAAAAAGATGCAGAGGGATTAATTCTCAGCTCCTTAGCTGACTTTGCACACCTGACTCTTCAAAGTGGAAAGATCATGAAAGGGAAAGACCAAAAACGTGGAAGAGGACTCCGCAGAGTTTCCCAGTATACAAGGAAAGAAAGTACCATAACGGTTAATCTTCGTGTTCCCCTGCGACCATACAAAATCCAAGTGAAGCAGCAACTAATGTCCTGCAGAGGGTGTAGGTCGTACTGGCTGCGACGCACGTAAGACGGGTGACGAGGTCAATGGCTGAGGTCATACCAGTAGGACAGGACGGGACAGGAAGAGGAAACAATATGACAGCGGACGGAAAGAGATGGCAGGAGAGTTAATAAGGCGGAAAGCTTTTGATTCCGCTGTGGCTAGACGAGAGAGAGAGAGAGAGAGAGAGAGAGAGAGAGAGAGAGAGAGAGAGAGAGAGAGAGAGAGAGAGAGAGAGAGAGAGAGAGAGAGAGAGAGAGAGAGAGAAAGAGAGAGAGAGAGAGAGAGAGAGAGAGTATTTCTGTAAATATAAGTGAAACGCAAAACTCGATTCTAATCTGATAAACACAAGGGATAGTTCAAAGTGAGGGTTTTGAACTGTATAATCTTATGAGAAGGGATACATAAAATGAATATTCCATTTGCATTCAATCTTTCTACGTATCTTTGCACATTATTGATCTACAGTCGTCTCGACGATAAACGTTTTGCCCTAATTATGAACATCTGTCTCATCTGAATAGCTTCTGCAGCCAGGCTTTACGGAAAAGATCGCTTTCAAAGGCAACAGACTCGATAAACGTCTTCAGCAACAACAGAAGAACAATATCCGAAGATTGCCGAGAAAGGCTGAGCGGCTTATGCAAATTCGAATCTTTAACTCTCTCACGGAGTCGACTGTATTGGCTTTTGAAAGCCTCCGAGACAAGAAGAAGAAAAGAAGAAAAAGAAAGCTACTTACACGTACGTTTTACTCACTTTCTATCCACTTATTCACTTATATACTTAAATCCTTAGTTATCTGCTAAGTTGATTAAGTGATTCAGTAGGAATAACTAGTTTTTGTCTGTTCTATGTACACAGTGATTACCTGTAAGTCTGAATTGAGGTGATTCTTCTCTACCTACAATGTTTGCCTAATCCACTCGATCGCTCGCGTATTTTTCCTTGTCCTCCTGTGAAGTGTCGTCTTATGAAGGTTACATTTACCGTCAGCGCACGGAAAGAGGAGCATCATCTCGACTATTTACACCACCATTCTAACAATGTTGAGTTTCGTATACCCTATGACATGGCCATATACCACCAGCTCCTCTTTATTTGTCACCAGTGCGTCAGTATTCGTACAGCACATCTTCAGTCACGGGCTGTTAAGCCAAAAAAACTCTACGGACATCGCTACCCGTGTTCCATTACATTTCTTCCTCTTCTATTTTTCCTTCTCTCTCTCTCTCTCTCTCTCTCTCTCTCTCTCTCTCTCTCTCTCTCTCTCTCTCTCTCTCTCTCTCTCTCTCTCTCTCTCTCTCTCTCTCTCTCTCTCTCTCTCTCTCTCTCTCTCTCTCTCTCTCTCTCTCTCTCTCTCTCTCTCTCTCTCTCTCTCTATATATATATATATATGCCTCTTTCGATGCATCCGTACCTCCCGTTCTACTTTGCTGACCCTGTCTTCAATACCATTTGCTTACCCAAGTCTGGCTTTACCACCATCATGCATACATCTTTCCCTCTACAATTCTGCATATCTGCTTTTTCATTGACAAAGGGCTGGAAGCCTCGCCCATATTCTCGCCTCGAAATCGTTCTCCAAGCTTTGTTCTGCGGCTATTTCCTGCACGTTAATTGCTTGGTGAGACTCCGAGTTGGTCGGAACAGAGGTGCTGTGTGCCCAGTGGTAATTGCTTTAATGCACATCAAAGATCTTGTACAAAGACATTACCGGAAGCAGACCATTTGACGTTGTGGGCCCACAGGGGCTGGTGGTATTGGAGGGAAGTGGGGAAGAGGGAGGAGGTGGGGTGGATATACTAAGGGGTTGATGGATGGAAAAGGACTTAAAGGTGGAGGGGAAGAGAAGGGAGTTAGTAGGGACAGATGAGGGAAAGGAAAAGGGGAGAAATTTGGAGATGAAGTTAATGTGAAGGAAGAGAGAGGGGGAGGAAGAAAGAGGGTGAGAGGGACAAAATAAGTAATTAACAGAGGGAGGAGAAAGTGGAGGGGAGTGTGAAAGAGAGAGAAAGAAAGGGAAAAGGAAAAAGAGGAAGTAAGAGAGAAAGAGAGACACGGAGAGAGTGGAAGAAGAGAATCTAAATTTCTTAAACACAGTACAATAACATCTTCATCAGTTTGTTCCCATACACGAAGCAATCAACTGGAACATGTATGAATAGATGGTAATTAAACAAAAGCAAATTGATTACAAGAGCGAGCGAGAGGGGTGGTGAAAGGGTTAATCAATCCAGCTGACTCTAATGATGAATAGGGTGAATCATCTTCACACGTCTTTCACGACCCTTTTCAACGCCTTTCATTTACATCCATCAAATACCATTAAGATTACACATTCTCTCCCCCTCTCTTATTAACCTTGAAGCTAAATTCTTTTATTCAAACGATAACTCAATTTATACATTTTACAGCATTGTCATCATGGCCATCATCATCATCTACATCAACATTATCATTATCATCATCATTCTCATCATCATACCGTCATCATCATCATCATCACCATCATCATCATCATCATCATCATCATCACCATTACCATCATCATCATCATCATCATCACTTTACTATTATTACTTATATTTTCATTAAAGTTTCTATTTTTATCATATTTCACTGTTAACTGCACAAATTGTAACAGAATTATCAGCAATTATGATAATGATGGTTGAAAACTTTATATTATCATCGGTTTGATTAATCTAACAATATCATTAAGTGCTACATGTCATATATACATTTAGTGCATTTTACAATGCATCAGTATCATTTATATCAAATATTTCATTGTTACTATATAATCTTTATCAATACCTGTCAATCATATCAAAAATTTTATTGATATGATCCACAATATTTTTCTTTATTTTTGTAAGGACAGTCATAATCAAATATATAAACGGAAGGGGAAAAATTTACTGGACTGCTCAAAATACAGAGGCACTTTATATGCTAATACCTACGATGAACTGCTAACTCCTGATATGATATCATTATCATATTTTATTATATCATTATCATCATTCATCATATCAATATTATTATCATTATTGTTTTTATCACTGTTATCACTATTATCATTATTATCATTATCATTATTATTATTATTATTATTATTATTATTATTATCATTATTACTATTATTATTATTATCATCATTATTATTATTATTATTATTATCATTATTATTATTATTATTATTATTATTATTATTATTATTATTATCATTATTGTTATTTTCATTATTATCAATATTTTTATTATTATTATTATTATTATAATTATTGTTGTTGCTATTATTATCGTTATTATTATCGTCATTACTTTCATTATTGTTATAATCATTATCATTATTATTATCATTATCATTATCGTTATTATTTTCATTATTAACATTATCATTATTATTATCATTATCATTATTATTATTATTATTATTATCGTTATTATTATTATCATTATTATTATTATTATTATTATCATTATTATTATTATTATTATTATTATCATTATCATTATTATTATTATCGTTATTATTATTATTATTATTATTATTATTATTATTATTATTATTATTATTATTATTATTATTATTATTATTATTATTATCATTATTATTGTTATTATTGCTAGTATCATTATTATTATCATTATCATTATCATTATTATTGTTGTTATCATTTATTATCAATATTATCATTACCAATATCATTATTATTATTATCATTATTATCATTATCATCATCATTATTATCTTTATCATTATTAGTATCATCATCATTATTATCTTAATCATTATTATTATCATTATAATCATCAAAGGGTTGATGATGATGATGAAGATGATGATGATGATGAAGATGTGGTAGTTGAGGGTATGATTGAAAAGCATGTCTTCCTCGATGTGTGGTGAACATCCTTTCGAATTGTGTACTGAAAAAGGATTGATGAGGAGGAATACTTAGTTTAAAAGAAAAAAAAATGCATGCCAAAGCAAACGTGGGAGAGTATGTGAAAGGAAGAATTTGAGTGAGTTAATGTGACTAAAAGTGATATAAAAAGATTCAGCAGGAAGGCAAGAGTGGTTGGTTTGAGAGCTAAACTGAATGGGGAAAACCTGATGGAATTGGAGTGCTTTTGCTATCCAGGAGTGGACAATACAGGGGATGGAACTATGGAATTCATATTGTGAAAGACGGAGACGCAATGTGTCTCGGTGTGTGGAAAGAGATGTCGTCGCTTTGAAGGTAAAGATGGGTATCTTTGATAGTTCAGTAGTCTCAGAGGTTTGCATCTGTGCCAGTCTTGGACTCAGAGGACAAAAGAATAGAAGAGGATGGATGTGTTAGAAAGGATAGGGATGACTGTGTAGGGAATGGCATTGCAAGAGGAGTGGGTGGAGGTAAACAAGAGTATGACTAAGAGTCTGGTCAGGATGAGGTGAAATGGTTTGGACAAATGGAGAGGATGAGTGAAGAGAGACTAGCGAAGATGATACACTTGCCAAAACTGATGGCAGAAAGCGAGATGGAGAAGGGGATAGAAGAATATATATATATATATATATATATATATATATATATATATATATATATATATATATATATATATATATATATATATATATATATATATATAAGTCATCAAAAAACCCTTCTATATTTTCTATGAAAAGGCAAATTATAGTGGGTAGGAGGGAGCATCATTTGCATATAAATGATGTGGTGTACTTAGGCTGCTACGTCGTTAGGTGGACATTTTTCATACCAAAATTTTTATTGATATGTAGAACACTTGTGAATAAATTTGTGGGTCAGGGAAAGTTTATTTCATATTCTTTTGGAGAGTTTGGGTGAGTTTTTTTTTGTTTGTTTCGGTGTGTGTTGCGGTACGTGTGTGTGTGTGTGTGTGTGTGTGTGTGTGTGTGTGTGTGTGTGTGTGTGTGTGTGTGTATAATTATTCAAGCACTACATCCTGCAGTGTGTCAACATATCGCCCAACACGGTAAAGTATTTCCAGGAATCACAAGTACCTCTCGCCAGATGACTGGAATTCCTTAATAGGAAGAGAAGTAAAAATCACATCAAAACTACACTCGGTTTTTTTTTCCTGACCATTGGAAATCCCTGAAGGTACAGGATGAGGCTTGAGGGATATGCCTGAAGCATTGGCTTTAGGGGTTAAGCCACGAAGGTTATGAATGATAGGGTTTACTCGTTATGAAGCATTCCGGACCTCCTGTTCGAGACTGCTTCGTTGAGGAATCGGGTCGATGAAGGGGTTTCAACTCCTGTGAAGGAGGAATCTATTAAGCTTTACTAAAAATTGCATCTTAGAGGAGGTTCAGATGCAAGGTTACACTGGAGGGAGGGGAAGGGGAAAGAGGAGACGGAGGAAGCAATGAGGTGAAGTGAGGTGAAGGACAAGTTGTGAGGGACAATAAACAGAATCGATGGCGGGTGAGTTGTGTATGTGAGGAAGGTAAACAAGTATATGTACACACACACACACACACACACACACACACACACACACACACACACACACCCACACACATTTCTTCACCGGTGCTCAATATCCTACACATACACTTGCCAACCTCCAAATCGCTGCCTAAGGAACTAGATATTAAAAAAAATTCCTTCTTCCCAAGTCTAAATAACCTCTCCAAGTCTTCAGCCATATATCAACACCCTTATTCAGTTTTTCCTCAACTCTCCCGGCTAACGCAGGCCATTAAATACCCATAAATGTGTAAATGGAGTTCTTGAATTGATAATCTTGGTTTATGTATTATGTAGAACGAGATGAATCAATTACCTTTTCGCTCACACTCTACAAACAAGAGAAGGTCGAGAAGGGCCCCAAAAGTATTTTTACCGTACTCTTAAGTATGTAAATAGGAGAGAGAGAGAGAGAGAGAGAGAGAGAGAGAGAGAGAGAGAGAGAGAGAGAGAGAGAGAGAGAGAGAGAGAGAGAGAGAGAGAGAGAGAGAGAGAGAGAGAGAGAGAGAGAGAGAGAGAGAGAGAGAGAGAGAGAGAGAGAGAGAGAGAGAGAGTCTAGTAACTGGATCTAGGAGGCCATTCCAGCGATGTTTTCGTTTAAGGCCAAGAAAATGAATACTCTAATAATGCACAATTCACAATCTCATCTAAGTTAATCGATCTAGAATGAAGTTTACATAGAGTGACCTACAAGCAACTGTGATCAAACTCTTTCTCTTTTTTTTCCCTTCCGCTTTTCCTTCCCGTCTGTCCTCTTGTCTCCCCTCTCGTCCTATCCCTTTCATTACACTCTGGGTTCTATTTACGTTTTCTTTCTGCTGTCTAATATATATTTGTCGAAGAAGAATAGATGATGATTTCTTGACGTTTTCTTCAGTTCGAGCGTAGTGGGGGAGAGAATCTCATTGCCAGAGATTACGTATCTTTAATCTTATAATGAGTCCATGAGGATATGTATTCAATATCCACGTGCTGGAGCATCATAAAGAACAGTGTTATAGAGAGGTCTAATCCACGTCATATGGAATGAAGTCACCGAGAAGTCATTCATAATGATATATAAATAAATATCTGAAGACGTGAATGTAATAACTTTTCTGGAAGATTTTGGAAGATCATTTTCATTACTAAGCTTGGGGTAAAACATGCCTCAATCAGGATCATCTCGGTTGAAGGGAAAAAGAATTTAAACGAAAAAAGAGGACGTAGAAATTAATCAGGGCTCCGCGGGAGTTTGTAGACCTGACTCTCCAAGAGAGAAAAGTGATATGAACAGAAGACAAAAGAGGAAAGAGAATTCCACAGCTTAGATTTCGAGGGAGAAAAGGAGGCATCATCAGAGCCAATCCTCGAGATCAGCCATATGGTCGAAAGATTTACAGACGGATTTATCTATACGTATAAATCAGGATCGAATAAAGGGAAAATATTCGATCTTATCCTGCCAGTGTGGAATAAGGACTTAAAGGAACAGAGTCTGATTTATTTTAGCATTATGAACACACGACTTGAGAGGGGGTTGGGGTGGGTATGGCTCGGCTCATTATACTAGCATGAAGTGGGATTTAGAGAAAGGAAGCACAACTTATCCTGGCAGAATAGACTAGGGATTCAGAGGAAGAAAGTCTGACTCACCTTGGGAGCAAAAGCTTTAAGACTTGAAGATAGGAAGATCCAACTTTACCCTCGTAGTATAAAGTGTAAGTTTTATAGGAACAAAAGACCAACTTACCGTGGGGCTAGTTTGCAGAAGGACTTTGAAATGAGGTGAGTGATATACACTTCGCAGCTCTGTAAGTGGTATTTGGCCTCTGCATTTTGCAGGAGGGGAATTCTTCACTCTCCCAGACAGGAGCAAGAGTTATGTGCCTGCGTGTCTGTGTGTGTGTGTGTGTGTGTGTGTGTGTGTGTGTGTGTGTGTGTGTGTTGTGGATCTCTACTAGTCTGGCTGTGCTGTCTAGATATATACATTTGTTTTTTTAAAGAAAACTGGGATTAAACAGGATTCCACAGCATTTTTTTCCACAAAGCAATTCTTGTGTTTAATGGTGTATGTGTTTTCATACAGTATGGCACTCTCTCTCTCTCTCTCTCTCTCTCTCTCTCTCTCTCTCTCTCTCTCTCTCTCTCTCTCTCTCTCTCTCTCTCTCTCTCTCTCTCTCTCTCTCTCTCTCTCTCCTCCCTACCCACCTCTATTACAAATACCTGAGGAATTAACGAAGAAAAAAAAAGAAAGTTTGAAAAATAAATCTTTCATTTGATAAAGAAATCGAAGCTAATGTGGCTCTTTGAAAGCTTAATGTGTCTCTTTAAAGCAGGCTTATGGACGCCCTTGAAAAGTAGGCTAATACCGTCTTTTGTAAAAGTAGACTTGTCATTCTTTGTAAGGTAAGCTAATATCTCGTTTCTTTTGTTGAAAAATTGATAGACTTGCTGTCTAGCGACAGAGCGTTCCAGGTCTGAGTCTGCTTAAGAATAGATTTCTTTGCGATTTCAACCTCAGGCATTTACAGATGCATCTCTCAAGATGTATTCAGCGCACGGAATGGATATTGTAGCACTGGAGAAAATGGAGGGAGTCATCCCTTCTGTCTCATCCCATTCAGCACACACACCAGTCAGCAAACACCCCAGCCAGCACATAACCCAGTTAGTCCATCATTCAGTACACACTCCACACACCTTAGTCAGCACATGACCCAGTTAGCACACACCTCTATCAGCACACGCCCCAGTCAGCACACTCCTCAGGCTCTACACTCCTTCGTCAGCATGTACCTTAATCAGTACACACAACCCCATTCAGCACACAGCTCCACACACTCCTCTTGGTCTCGGCAGTCGGGAATATATCATGGCTGACGGCCAACATGGAAAGCAGCTGAAAATTGCCAGGTCATTTTTAACAAGTGCTGTCGGGGCTGGACGAACAACCTAGGCGACTTGCCTCAACCCCAGCCGTGAGAGACCACTGGAGCGACGAAGAGAACTACGAAAGCGATAAGTCCAACGGCTACACGACGAGGAGAGGAGAGGGGAGGAGGAGATGGAGAGAGGAAAGGAAAACATAACGGGGACGAGTAGGATGAAAGCGGATAGAGGAGACTCGTGCAATACCTTGATGACACATACCATAATCACAGTAGTCAATGCCAGAACGACTTCACAAACGAATGCATATATATATATATATATATATATATATATATATATATATATATATATATATATATATATATATATATATATATGGAAAGAGATCCTTAAAAAGTTGAAAACTTGAACGATAAAAAGTCAATATTCCTGGCAAGGATGAGCGGGCCCTAATATCCAATATGTAAGACTCAGAATTTATTTGTATTCAAATGAATTCACTTGGTCGATGCATCGACAGCGTTGCCGAGGCTAGGATGTTGCTCTCTCTCTCTCTCTCTCTCTCTCTCTCTCTCTCTCTCTCTCTCTCTCTCTCTCTCTCTCTCTCTCTCTCTCTCTCTCTCTCTCTCTCCACCACCCCCTCCATCTTTTCGAAACCGAAACCGAAACGAAAAAACGTAAAAATGGACACGAATGAAGAAAATAACGAACCCTCATCTTCATTCTTTTCCGAACGATGTTAAGTTGATAATTTTGAGAGATGGTGGGGAGACGAAATGTTCGTGGAACATGTGAAAACTTTTATCCTAGGAAATTTAGCATCCTCGAGTGACGCCAGCTGTGTGGAGGACTCTCGAGCGTGAATATTGACAAAATCGACTGTGAATTCACCTCCAGCGAAGCAAGATAACACGCACACACAGTGATCGTGTCCATGTCATCTCAAGGAAAATCTGGAAATCCGTTGATATGCTTACTATTTATCTATATGATTATCTATCTGACTGTTTGTCTGTCTCTCTATCTATCAACCTGTCTGTGTGTGTCTCTGTCTTTCTCTCTGTCTGACTGTCTGCCTATCTATCTATTTATCTGTCTATATATCTCTTTGTCTCTATCATTCTGTCTTTCTGTCTACCATTCTGTCTGTCTCTCGATCCATATATCGATCTATTCATCTATCTACCTATCTATCCATCTTTCTTATTTTTTTTTGGATATCTAGATATCTATTCATCTATCTATCCATCTATCCAATCGATCAATCTATCTGTCTATTCAGAGTGCACTATATCCTCCTAGATTTGAATCGTCAAGCTCTGAGAGCTGTCTTTGATGGCTTCCAGCCAGGATCATAACTGACGTCTGCTTTTGGCAGCGAAAATCTGCGGTGTCATCATTCCTCCAGTGCATTTCGTTGACCTGCAATGCGCGATCAGAATCAAAGAAGCTCATTACAGAGCTCAAGGGATAAGAAACTATAAATTCCAAGTGACCAGCTTAATCATGGGGGTCTTATAAAAGTAAGCTAGTGGAAGACTGATATCTGCTGACGTTCTACATGTATATTTAGCTCAGAAAGCATGCTGACTACAGTCTCCTGTACAGGATAGAGAGAGGAAAGAGATGTTTTGTACATGAAACAGGAAGGCCAAGCATGGGGAGGATAGTGAAGCTCTGAAGACGTCAGTGGCACAGGAGATCGATATGTATTTTCGCCTTTCTCCACTCACCTGTTTGGCCAGTTAGGCTCTGAGGGTCAGCTCTGGTTTTTATATTAATCTGAGCCTTTTTGAGATAAAATCAATCTTACTTTTACTATTATACGTAAGTGTATGATAACTCCAAACGCAAACGTATGGACCTACAGAATGATCCTTCCATTATCATTTACTCCGGTAACGAAGGTGAAAAACAAGACATTCTGCTTTGTCGTATTCCGTCTCTCTGACGCTTCACACAATCAAAACACCGAAGAGCATTTCTACTTGGTTATTTAAGTGCTACCTATGCTCCAAGCTTTAGGTACTTTACATGGGGCTTCTGACGATTGAAAGAGACAAAGGTGAGGAAATAAGAGGAAATAAGTCGAAGAGGAAACAGGATTTCAAAGCAAAGTTACCCTGATTGATACATATATCTGTTGACGTGGTATGAATGAGATAAAGCAAATGTTCTCTAAAGCCTTCAAATGTGAAGGATTTCGTAATGAATTATAAAGGAATTTTCAGAATCAGTGTCACAATGGTACTGACCTCTGACATGTCCAATATCTGTGATTGTATATACCCTGGAGTGATGTGAATAGTTCTGCTTATTTATTTAGATCAAAACATCTCCATCCGGGTTCATTATGACAGGACATTAGGACTCACAGATTCTGAGAAATATGAATCGAAACAATGCACTGCCACGGAAGGGAGTGCTAAAAAGAGAGTGACACAGAGGAGAGTGTTGAAATTAGTGTCCTGGGGTGTTTCAAGGCTTGTGATACAGACAGATTTCATGGTTGATAGTTCAGTGCCTACGCACACACACACACACACACACACACACACACACACACACACACACACGCACACACACACACACACACATACACTTGGTCCTTCTGAAAACACGTTTTCTATCTCTTCGGATGGAGAAAGAATTTGGTCAGTGTACGTCAAGCTAACACATAAATATCTAACGAAAATAACATTGACATATTATGTACGTTTTCTCGAATTTCTTGAGCACGAAGGTACATGACGGTACGACCAGTGAACAGGACGGTGCTACTTTTGTCCACGACGGTACGACCCCAGAACATTACAAATATACGTCAAGTGTGGCAATGGGAAGATATGGTCTTTAACCTGATCCTTGAGGGTGAGGTCAAAAGGCCAGACCATCATACTCAGGAGCTGCATCCTTCTGCCAAAGGCTCTTACCATCGTTCTCAAGGATAATACCATCTTGTTCAGAGGCTAGAGGTTTCTGATTACCAACAGTTCTCTTTGTGTTGTTTGAAAAGCGTATTCCCAACCATCTGTTGGTGTTTAAGGGTACCTAAAGATATCAACAACCATTTCAGTAGGCTCACAGCTGTCTTTATGAGGTGGTTTATACCCATGATATGAGTGGATGATAACCTCAGACTGTGAGTGTATACTTAAACTGCTTTCACACGTCATCAAATTTTTGATATGGGATTGATACCTTAAAAGTCTCCAAATTCTCTTTTAAAGCATTTTCATTGCGATCTATATGAATGTATTTAAACAATGCGCCATCTATATCGGACAAGTAATGATATAGTGACGATATACCTATAGTCTCCAAGTTCAATGCCTCTTAATGTACTTCAAGTCTTTACGAGTGATTCACATGTATAAGGTGCCCGATTAACGAGTACTCACATGTTACTCCAATAGCACAGACATGATCCATTTCAACAGCAAGAGAGAGTTGCGTTATTTTGGAATATGCAGATAATCAATTATGGAGAAAATGGCCACAAAATTGATCACACAACGGATGATCACTGAAGATGATATCAAATTTGTTTTTCCTCTAGTACGTACGTCTCTGAAAAATGGGACCATAATTCACTACCCTACAGCTTAAGAGACGGTGCACTATACTGATTTCCCTATAGTAAACCCCACTCTGATCTGCGGTTAGAAGACTCTCTTTGATAACAATAGTTCTAATGGTATGACCTAGGCCAGGACTCTTCTCCAGGACCGATGAACGAGTGGAAAATCCATCCTGAATGACGTCGGTCCAATTAGTCCTGGTAATCCATAGAAGCTGATCCGGATCGTCGATGGGGTAAGCTATTCACCTATTCAACCACGCACTCAAAACTCAGCTAAAGACCAGGACCCCTCTGATCATCCCCTTTAATTCTCCCCTTCGCCGTGAGAGATCCAGCGTTCGAGGTCCTCAAGGCCTCTGTAAGTTATAGACCATTCCATGTGTCTTAAGCTTGGCTTACCTAAACTGGGTTTGGACCTTGATTGTCATATCTCCGTAACAAGTGGAGTGCCTCAGGGATCAGTCTGGGGACCAGTTCTCTTTATTTATCACGGATATTACTTTGATACCACTGATATATATGTATATTTTACCAATATTGCTGCTAGACTGCGTCGTGGGAAATCAAAATCCGCAGGCTATGATAAGCTGGGAAAGTAAGGCTGGATCTAGTACTAAACGTCTGTTGCTGGGAGCTGACATAGACAAATGGATTGATCCATTAACTGGGAAACTTTTCAGTAATGGTCCTCTCCCAGCGTGCAAGAGTGAGAATCTACTCTGTTCTTTCCCTTGCAGAATACATTTATGTTATATATTATTAAGGAAAATGCTCCCCCTTTCTCCCTAAGAATAGAAAGGAGTATCCTTCCCACATTATAAATATGGGAGGGAGCTGAGTGGACTGCTTGGTAGGATGAATGCTGACAGTGTACAATGAATATGGTTTCCATTCCAGGCGTGATTTCGCGTTATATTTACTACGCACGCTACAAGCATGCGCATCATCTACGCATTATCTATGTCTATTTTACGCTAGCAGAATTTCACTTTCATAAAGAGATGAACAGATTTTCGTATCACCAACAATATAAACACTGTCATTGACATACTTTTCGTTTCTTTATCTTAAAAACTAACTATATCTTTATCACTTCCTTCGTCTTTTACACTCGTGGATAAAGATAGGAAGTGGAGGCTTACGAATCACGTTACGTCCGTCGTAAAAAGAGGAACTCACACTTTATAGTTTCGTTCCAGGAGTCAAGAATCTAATAGTGAGGCTGTATATGGTTTTCAGATTCTCTATAACATCTGATGAAGGTGTTTAAGAGTTTCCAGTTTTGTGATTTGCATGTTGACGTCGACGACCATGATTGACCTTGGCAGTTGATAGCCCTAAAGTATAATTAAGTAGCTAACCTTTCCTAAAGTACAATTAAGTAGCTAACCTTTCCTAAAGTACAATTAAGTAGCTAACCTTTCCTAAAGTACAATTAAGTAGCTAACCTTTCCTAAAGTACAGTTAAGTAGCTAACCTTTCCTAAAGTACAGCTAAGCAACCAACTTGCTAAGATTTCCTAAAGTTCAGTTAAGTAACCAACCCATTAACCTTTTCTAATGTACAATTAACCTTTCCAGGCGTGATTTCACACTGTAAACACAGAAAAAAGAACACAGTAAGACGAATTATTTACGCATCATGTAATATCCTCTTCAACAACTGGTACAGACACTATTACCACACTAGCTCTTCCTTTACTCTAAATATGAATACATTTTCATTGCTACCTTGATTGATTACGATCGGGGGCTGTATAATGTATACAAGTTTTCCATCTCATTACTCGTTGTGTGTATCATTCGTATCGTATAAGTTCGCTTACTCATGTCATACACACATACATCCCATACAACACTCTATGGGCGACGGAGATACGTGATTGCGTGTCTTGGTGTAGTGTAGTGTCTTGGTGATCCCTATGGGTCAGTGATGGCATTCAACATCAGCTGGGATGCCAGGCAATTGGCGTGAGCCGATGAGGAAAATAGTGAGACGCAGAGCAGCTTCGACATTGTCTCTCTCTCTCTCTCTCTCTCTCTCTCTCTCTCTCTCTCTCTCTCTCTCTCTCTCTCTCTCTCTCTCTCTCTCTCTCTCTCTCTCTCTCTCTCTCTCTCTCTCTCTCTCTCTCTCTCTCTCTCTCTCTCTCTCTCTCTCTCTCTCTCTCTCTCTCTCTCTCTCTCTCTCTCTCTCTCTCTCTCTCTCTCTCTCTCTCTCTCTCTCTCTCTTCCCCAACGCTGACACTCTATGTAGGCCAAGGAAACTTGGTGACGTAAAGAGAGGGCAGGAGGGAGGTTGTTGTGTGGAGGGGAAAGGTGGGGGGGCTACCTACCCAACTACTCCAGGATGATCCCTCCCATCCCCTCCCTCCCATCCCCTCTCTCCCTCTTCCCTCCCATCCCCTCCCTCCCATCCCCTCTCTCCCTCTTCCCTCCCATCCCCTCCCTCCCTCTGGGAGAGTTCACAAAGGTCAGAGGCCATAGCCCGAGGCCCTCTGAACCTTCCTCTCCTCTTTTTTTTTGTGATCTAATTTGCATATAGGGCTACAAGTGGATGTTTCAGTGTCGGGTAGCTGGGAGAGAGAGAGAGAGAGAGAGAGAGAGAGAGAGAGAGAGAGAGAGAGAGAGAGAGGCGAAGAGGGGAGAGGAAATATAGTGCAAATGAGAGGTAAGGAGGAAGGTCATCAAGGGGATATGCGAAGTATGAGGGAAGAGATGAAAGGGGAAATGAAGCTTGGTAACGAGATGTGACATCTATATAAACACACACGAATATATATATATATATATATATATATATATATATATATATATATATATATATATATATATATATATATATATATATATATATATATATATATATATATATATATATATATATATATATATATATATATATATATATATATATATATATATATATATATATATATATATATATATATATATATATATATATATATATATATATATATATATATATATATATATATATATATATATATATATATATATATATATATATATATATATATATATATATATATATATATAGATATATGAGAAATCTGGTCTTGTCATTTAATGCTAATTCAAGAGTACCTTTCTATTCTCGCCAGGTTATCAATGCCATGATGAGAGCACCTTCATATACCAGCCTCCCCGGCACCAGTGGCATACCCCTGGTCATTAATCAGGTGTGGCAGTAGAGCGACCGTCAGCAGCTCTGGTCCGGGTTGCGACAGGTCGATCCAAGTCGATGCTTATGATGGTTAATGTTTCTGACGTTGGTAAATCTCTTGGTCTTCTTCTTCCTTTTCTTCTTTTACCTCTTCTTATTATTTTTCTTCTCCTTCTTCTTCTTTCTTTCTTTCCTTCTCTCGTTCTTCTTCTTACCTTCTTCTTCTCCTCCTTCTTCTTCTTTCTTTCTTTCCTTCTCTCGTTCTTCTTCTTACCTTCTTCTTCTCCTCCTTCTTCTTCGTCTTCAAAAGGCTTCACTACCTTCGTCTCTTCTTTCATAATCCTCCTTCATTGTCCCCAAACCTTCCATGTTTCTCCTCTTCCATCTCTCTCTCCCTTCTGATCTCACGGTGTTTGTATGGACACCTTAAGACCTGTGGAGTAAACAAGATCAGTCATTTACCTCAGTTGATGCCCACTGATTGTCAACAACCTCGGTTTTGATAGGCGATTGGGTGATATTGGATAGGGTTGATGGATAGGAAGGATGGGGCCTTAAGGTGATGGGGGTGCTTCAAATTGAGAGGAGGGACGGGGAGGGTGTGGTGAAGTGCCAGTGGATGGATGAATAGGATGGGAAGTGTGGTGGATGAATGCTGGTGGAGGGTGATGAGTTGTCGTACAGTGAGACTTGAAGTACGAAGTCGGACGATGATTTTCTTGAAGGTGAGGCAGAGAGAGAGAGAGGGGGGGGGGGGGTAATGTTACTGGCGATGGAAGCAATGCTCGATGGGTCATTGCTTCCGATCAACACAAGGGCTTCTGTATACAACACAAACTTTGGCGAGAGTTCGGAATTAATTTGTGGAAACACTCTGATATGCAAATATAGACAGAGAGCAGAGTGTTAGTTCGTCGAGAGAAGTCAAAATGATGTTTCGGTCTTTTTGTACTCTCTCTCTCTCTCTCTCTCTCTCTCTCTCTCTCTCTCTCTCTCTCTCTCTCTCTCTCTCTCTCTCTCTCTCTCTCTCTCTCTCTCTCTCTCTCTCTCTCTCTCTCTCTCTCTCTCTCTCTCTCTCTCTCTCACACACACACACACACACAAACACATACACACAACAAACAACACATAGAATGCCAGTTCGTCTTTTTCGAGGAGGATTTCGATATAAACCCCAAAAAGTTCTCTTAGCAAATCTCTCTGCCTATTACCTCTACCTTCTCCGAAGGTAAATATATCTTGGAGACGCAGACGCGGGAGAAAGAAAAAAAAATCTCACCCAAATTAAGATAAGTGGATGAAGTTTATTCAGGTATTTTCTCATTATGTCCAGACTATTTAGGGGTAAGATTGGAAGCAATAAGGCATTTCTCTTCGGTGAGAGGGGTGACGAGAACCTACATACATACCTACCTACCTACCTACCTAATACTGGGTACATACGTGAGGCAGGGCTAACACCTAGCACCCAGCGTAGAGAGAGAGAGAGAGAGAGAGAGAGAGAGAGAGAGAGAGAGAGAGAGAGAGAGAGAAGCTAAATAAGCAAGGTAACAAGTAAAAGCTAAAAAGATCCTCGAACAAACAGAGAAATAAGCTAAGACACAACGACAGAGAAGCTTATGTAACACAAACTCTACCTCTGCACCTGACAGTCATCTTGAGATACAGCCAATTCACTTTACAAGGTCTAATAAACCAGCCAGGAAAAAGAAAAAAAAAGCTATCTCTCACTTGAACCCATTCCCCCTCCTTGGCTTCGCCAGATGACTCAACTTTACCCCTTACTGAGAAACATGTCCGGCGAAAACCCCTGACCTGGCTGCGGTCTAGCGTTGGAAATGCACCAGCCGAAAACTACCCTCGCGAAGGTTACCGAGGGAAATGGAAATTGAAGTCACGAAAGAAGGAAACAAAAATGAAGTCACGAAAGAGAAAAAAGATGAAAATAGATATTGAAGAACTAAGATCATGGATAGAGTAATGTAAACGTAATATAGTGATAGAGAAATGGTGATAGTCATAGTGTAAGACTCACGCACACTTATAATTAATCTTTCATTAGCTATTTGTGATTATCATCTTACTACTGTGAGTTACATAGAGTTAGATGCATGTTACCAAGGGCTCACTGTTCCCACGGGCTACTGTTAACCAGGATGTTTGAACACGTAAGAGCTGATCTGTTATTTGAACACGTAGTTGAATGGGTGTTGACGAACTCCAACATAACCCCTGCCTGTGTGACTTGAGGGGACACACTAGCCAGCCTCGCCACACTATTCACTAGAGTGTGTCGTAGTGTGTCAAAAGACTATAGCCCAGAGTATTACAGATGGACGTACACATTTTTGTAACAAATCTACAAAGGCCGCCTGATCTTCATTGAGTACCACAAACGAAGAAGACCTGATCTCCATCCTATCAACTCAACCTTACAATAGAGTAATGGTAGTCTTTGATTAGATATCAATATTACTGATGAGATTAGAATCTATATTTTTTTCTTCCGTAGTAACCGACAGGGTTTGGGCAGAACGTGTCCTACGCGAAGCCATCTCGAGTTGGAGAAAAAATGAGAGAAAAAGGAAAGTAAAAGATTAACCAGGGCCTCCGCAGGTATTTCAAGACATTGCCTTTAAAGGAAAAAAATGGTTGTATGAAGAATAAAAGACAAAAGAAGGAAGAGGGCTCCACGGCTCAGCTACTCAAAGGAAGAAGAAGGCGTCGTAAGAGCTAATTAGGTGGGTACGAAAGCAGATGAAGAAGGAGTCTCTCCACTTCGAAACGGGGTGTTGCTAGACAAGTCATTACAGGAATACCAAATACCAGTCAACATTTACGTAAACTACATGTATTATTCTAGCTTAATTATAGTTTTTTTTTTACAACTCGAGTTAGAGAAAAAAAAAAGGGTGTATCCTAAAGTAGAGAATTACCAGATATTAGTATTCTGGCTGGAATCAAATAAAGAGCATATCCAGTGTATTACATCAATGTTTACCTGTGGAGTTGAAGTCACTTTAATTAGAGTATTTATTTTGGTACAGATTACTGTTTATTTTCAACAGAAAACCTCAAAAACTCTTACCTTCTTTTATTTTCTTACTTTCTGAAATATTACATGACTACAAAAATGGAATATATATATATATATATATATATATATATATATATATATATATATATATATATATATATATATATATATATATATATATATATATATATATATATATATATATATATATATATATGTGTGTGTGTGTGTGTGTGTGTGTGTGTGTGTGTGTGTGTGTGTGTGTTTATGTGTGTGCATGTGTGTGTGTGTGTGTGTGTGTATGTGTGTGTGTGTATGTGTGTGTGTGTGTGTGTGTGTGTGTGTGTGTGAAGTGAATAGATAGTGGTTGGCTTCAGGCACAAGGAGCTTTGAAATACAGTTATTTATACGCATTTCTCCTATACATTTACTGGTTGTTAACTAATGGGCTTAGAAAAGATGCAAATAGATCACCTTCCTCTCACCATGTTTATAAATGGCAAACAAGAAACGAAAAGAGATTTTTGCACACGTTTGATCAATGAAGACCCGTTACGTGTTATTTGTTCATATATATATATATATATAACACACCATGTTCTTCATAGAAGAAGTTAGAAAAAACGCAAAGAAAATCCTCACGAAGATGAATTTTTACACTTTCTTATTTTCACTGCATTGGAGAGTCGAGCCTCGAGCTCCCCTAGAGAGAAAGAGAGAGAAAAAAATTGAATAAGATTCTCCTGCAGGCAGACCTCAAGCTATGTTCTTGACCTCAGCCGCTGGTCTCTGGGCTTACGGGTCATTTATATTCATTGAGTCTGGCGAGGTCATGGCCGGGAGTGTAGTCCTGGAGGGTGGGGTGGGGTATGGGTGGAGGCTGGTGGGTGGAGTGGGTGGGTGGAGTGGGTAGGGTTAGTAAGAACTGCATCGTGGGGCTAGTCAACCCCATTGATCTTACCCTAGTCCCTTGAGTTAGTTATCTGGTGTAGCCTTAGCACATTGGATACACCACACCCAGTGGTGTATCTCTAACCCACTGGATTTCCCGATTGGTGTCGCCCTACGGCACTGAATTAGAGCCCAGTGGTGTAGACTTAGCACACTGGACTACCCCAGTGGTCTAGCCCCAGGACATTGTCCTAGTCTATTGGTGTAGCTCAAATTATTACTGGGATTCGATTTCTTTCTACTTTCTTCGTCCCTTCTTTCAGTGTCTTCTGTCTCTCTCTCTCTCTCTCTCTCTCTCTCTCTCTCTCTCTCTCTCTCTCTCTCTCTCTCTCTCTCTCTCTCTCTCTCTCTCTCTCTCTCTCTCTCTCTCTCTCTCTCTCTCTCTCTCTCTCTCTCTCTCTCACCCGAAAGCTCATCAGGCATACACCCCTTCCTCTGTGCCCGCAACGGACTATGAATAAATTCTTGCTCACTTCGCGTATTTTGTTATGTATATACATATATATATATATATATATATATATATAGAGAGAGAGAGAGAGAGAGAGAGAGAGAGAGAGAGAGAGAGAGAGAGAGAGAGAGAGAGAGAGAGAGAGAGAGAGAGAGAGAATCTCTCATGTCCTTTCTTCACGACGAAGTCTTCCAATCTAAGACCACCCCTCCTTTCCCCCAAAGCTCTCCCCAACCCTCCCCACTTTACCCCTGGACAAGCAGCGTAATCACACAACAGTGAAACACGACACAATCTGCTTCTTCTGTTTGTGATGCAAACATCAGAGAAGAATATCTTCTCCAGGCCAACGATGGTCGGAAAGTGGCTGGGAGAAGGAACAGTACGAAAAATATCCCCAGGAGTAAAAAGAGAGACGCGAGTTAAAGTATCAGGGAGGAGGCAGGGAGGGGAAAGAGGGGCTATTGGCTTCTGGTGTGAGAGTAATGGAGCTGAACGTGGGGTAGGATTCGCTGGGTAATCCTACGCTTACTCGAGATCGAGGGAAAATGATCTAATTCTATTTCTTTTAGGCATTTATATATAGATAGATAAATGGATTGATAGATAAATATATAGATATGAAGGAACTATCCAAATAGAAAGCTAAAGCAATATATGTGATGATATTTAAGTAAGATTAGAGGAGACATCTACGTTTTTCTTCCAATTACTGTCAAAGTGAAAAAAAACCAACATTTTGATACAACCATAACTAAACCACTTTTAGAAACCATGAGACCATGAGAGCACCCTCGAAAGATGTGGCCCACGCTCCTACGTCTGACTTAGAGTGTTGGAGAATTTCTCAGCTCACTTCACGTAATGCCATGGGTTAGTCCTCATGGCAACCGATCGTCTAGAGGGTTACTACGTTAACTCATATATCACTTGAGTTAGCCAGTATTTCGTCTTCCCACTACAGACAGACCAGGGGACATGCAGCTTATCTGTCTTCAGCGATTGGACCGGCGAGCCATGGAGCGTGAGATGACCTCGCCAAACCTCGAACCTTTGGTCTGTCTGCTGTCACATCAGGTCACCGAGGCAGAAGAATTTTGGACGTTCTCACTTTTCACCGGGTGCCACTCCCCTTGTCTCTCACCTCGCCTTTGGCCTGGCCCATGACTCAGTCCTGTAGATACGAAGGGGTTTATAACTCTCTGTGGCTTCTGTGAGGCGGATACCACGTCAGACGAACATGCGTGTGCGAGCACCAGTGACCTCGAGGTCATCTGTTGCCTCGCACTGGTGGCCTCCAGAATGCGTAGGGGTTAGGGGGATTAGAATCACATTGTTCCGTGATCCTCCTTCATTCTGCTCTCTTAATTAATCACACTGCCCGCCACCCGACTCTCTTCTTATACCTTTGTGTGTCCTTCCTAAGGAATAATGCTCTTCATCTCTAATCTGCACTGCAGCACCTGGTTCCAGCTTTGCAAATGCAACATTAGTGACACTTGCATGACTCGGGGAGGTGGTTTCCTTCCAATGAATAAGTAGCCAAAGGCTCTATAGTTCATTTTTCTTTTTATGACCGTTATAGTTTCATAATTCTGTTCCTTATTTGATAATTTTCAAAGCTATGAAATATCAGTTTACGTGTTTATGGATTAAAGAAATTTACACAGCAGTCATTGGGATTATCATGAGGTGTCGATGACTCTGGCCCACTTTATGAGGTGTGAGGTGCAGTCATTCTCTTCTCACACCAACGAACATTACAAGCATGTTTTTAAATGTACTTATTCTTCTCCCTGTAACAAACACACACACACACACACACGCACTCACACACACACACACACACACACACACACACACACACACACACACACACACACACGAAAAGAGTGCACCAATCATCTGTCTTCCATTCTTCGATGAAAAATAATTCTCAGAACATGCGAGCATCTTTGGGGAAAACACGAGTCGTAAAAACCTACAGACGATCTACGGGGAGAAAGTTAGCGAAGCAGGCGACACTAATGGTCTGTGTTCTGAGTAACGAATGTCAAACTTTTGATAATGGAGGAGGACCTTGGTTGATATTAAGATAAAAAACGAGTTCTAATGTCTTCCGTGTTCAATAACTTGTGGACTTTGCTGCTAGAGACTTTGTGATATATATATATATATATATATATATATATATATATATATATATATATATATATATATATATATATATATATATATATATATATATATATATATATATATATATATATATATATATATATATATATATATATATATATATATATGTATATATATATATATATATATATATATATATATATATATATATATATATATATATATATATATATATATATAAATTCTTTATTGTGTAGTATACTACTCTCTTCTCGTGGTGTGATTTGAAGTTATAAATAAAATTATTTGTCAATATCGAATATAACCAAAGAGGACTTAATACCTTGGTTTAATTTCCTGAGATAATAGGTTTCTAAGCCGATCAGGACCCCCACAGCTGATGCTAATTTCCACATGCCCGCCAAATTAAACCCCTGATCAGCTAATTCCAACATCGCGTCTTGTGCATATTCGCCCCAAAAAACAAAAATCGATGTTCCATGACAGTCACTAAAATGCAGTATGATAAAACTTTATTCATAAAATAATATGTCAAAGTGGGATGCAGAGATATCTCTTAGACCTTTTGATCTATCGAAAGACAAAGGGTAAATGATAATCTTAGAATGTCTAAAACATCCCAGAGTTGTGTCAGGAACTTGTAAACAAATGTTGGAGGTAGTCTCCAGCCCAGACCTCTGTCGCCAGGAGGTAAACATAATAAGAAAAATGGCTACATCAACACGTTATCTCACACTAATTATCCCGGAGCAATAGCATACTTGATTGCTATTCTCACGAGTGTCTCTGTACCTGTTTAAGGAAGTTCCAGTTGGGAGTCTTGGATCGCTGACGATATGTACAGGGTTCAGGGTTGCCCCTTTGTCTCAAGATTACTACTATCCCATGACCAATACGCCTCCTCAGTCACAATGACCACTTGCATGTTATTCTGTTTGAACTATATACATACCTTCTGACTTTTGCCTCATTAATCTGTGAGTTTCTGGTATCTTCCGCTATGATGAACAGCTTCGAAAGGACCCAATAGTCTGTTTCTGTTTGAGTTCCTTCACATTTGTCTTCGTTTGTATTCTCAACTTCACTTTAAGACGATCCCACATTGAATCTAAAGCAAGATTATATACGTAATATATCAGAAATCTGTTTCTCAGGTATAGTTTACACCGTGAGAGTCAAAACCAAGACGACTTTTCATTTTTGAGCAACAGGATCTCGAGGCTGGATTATTTGCCCAGGAAAGTCTGCTATCGAGTAGAGAAATAAGATTTCGGGAAAAGATCGCTGAAGTTAGACAGAGATTTCGCCACAGGAGATTTCCCCTAAGACCTCGAAGGCTGTGAGGCGGGAGAAGGGAGGAGGTGTCTGACCTTCCCTGATAATGCTATTGTCATTGAGGATGTGTGCTAGGGTGGTGGCGTGGAGGGAAGGGTTGGAATGGAGGGGGGTCGGAGAGCACCCTCTTCAGGAGTTCAGGGGGAGGAAGACGAAGGAGGAGGGAGTTTAGTCCCAGTTTGCCTGAGGGCGGCTGCGTAGTACGAAAGAAGAAGAAGAAGAAGAAGAAGAAGAAGAAGAAGAAGAAGAAGAAGAAGAAGAAGAAGAAGAAGAAGAAGAAGAAGAAGAAGAAGAAAAAGAAGAAGAAGAAGAAGAAGAAGAAGAAGAAGAAGAAGAAGAAGAAGAAAAAGAAGAAGAAGAAGAAGAAGAAGAAGAAGAAGAAGAAGAAGAAGAAGTGTGTAGTTCACAGCTTTGTGCTCATTCTTAGATCCATCTAAGTGTTTTGAAATTTTCTATCATATACATTTCTGAGTCTGTATTTCTCAAGCTGTTAGCTCTTACTCGTGTGTTAAACATCCCATAAAAGTATGAGTTATGTGACGTTTCTTGTTAAGATAATCCATATTATCTCCCTTACTCATAATCTCTCTCATGAAATTATGGGTTAGATATACTATACATAGGAATCTCCCTGTATCTGCTCTTCGATCTTGTGTTTGTACACACACGTTTCATCAGATCTTCTTTGATAGCTTTGTATAAGATGAAAAAAAAACACTTGTGTGATGACATTGATAGACAGGTAGATGTCCACATCCATTACTACATGAATAGACGCGCCTGTTTACGAACATAACCCTTGGTCAAATTATGTAAGACTTGAATTTCACTTACTCGCTACTATACTGGATTTATAGAAAAGTGAAATAGACTGACAGATAAATACATGTTTCGCCAGACAATTTGATCTGAATGTCTGTTCTGATTTAGAACAATATAGATACAAAAACTGAAATTAGTAGATACTGAAGTAGAAAAATGTGTCCAATGATGCCATATGTAGCAATAGAGAAAATTAAGTAATACCTCAGATGCTGACGAGATCGTTGTCATATATCATAAGTTGGAGAAATTTATGAAAAATGTTCGAGACAAAGTTTGGCAATTCTCACTTTAACATATTCTCAATAAGTTTGATATAATGAGTTACATCGGTCACAAGACGGTGGGAATATATGCAAATGAGGCACACAAAGTATTGATAATGGGGGCTTCGTACGTCACGGGAATCCATGCATCTCGTACGTGATGAAAATGTATATGATCTCTCTCTCTCTCTCTCTCTCTCTCTCTCTCTCTCTCTCTCTCTCTCTCTCTCTCTCTCTCTCTCTCTCTCTCTCTCTCTCTCTCTCTCTCTCTCTCTCTCTCTCTCTCCACCACATAACAAGGGCCGATAGTCATCAATGCCAGACAGTCACATATAAAACACTACTTTCCCAGCAATGTCCATTAGACAGCTATCCATAGTGGAAAACCCACACAGATCAAAGCCAGTCTCGAAACTCTTCGAAATGAAACACTCACTTCACACAGAATACATTCATTTATTCCGAAATCCAGTTATCAATTTGATTGTTCACAATCTGTCATTCACCCTCTTTCCCTCCTATTTTTTTTTCCATTCACTCCTATTTTCCTATTTTCCATGTATTTTCCTCAGTTAACACACTCTCTCTCTCTCTCTCTCTCTCTCTCTCTCTCTCTCTCTCTCTCTCTCTCTCTCTCTCTCTCTCTCTCTCTCTCTCTCTCTCTCTCTCTCTCTCTCTCTCTCTCTCTCTCTCTCTCTCTCTCTCTCTCTCTCTCTCTCTCTCACTTACTTTGCAATTCCCATATCTCTACATAGCATTTCAAGCTAAGCTAAATTCTATCACGCAACACGTGTGAAAAGGATAGGCAGAAAAAAAAGAGAAATACAATTATCAAGCCATTAACCAGAGACACTCAGGGGAACATCACAGCCAAACATAGCCATAAGTAGCCATATATATATATATGACCATCGCAGTGGGGAGAAATCACCCAAAACAGATTAGAAGTGGTGGCATACTGGCGTCCCTTGGGGCTGTTATAAGTCCTGGACGAAATTAATCGCCTCGGCTGATAATTTTGCAACATCTAGCAAGGGGAAATTGCCGGAAAAGCTGATATCTGGTCGTTTCCAGCAAACTTTGCGACAGAAATAAGCATTCGGGGAGAAGAATAGCCGGGCTGGGACAACGGTGCGCCAAGTTGGCGACCTTTCCAGCCATTTACGAGAGCGAATGACCCTACCATAGTCTATACTGTGACCTTCAGCCAAATTAAAGAAATATAGAACCATCTGGGGAAGAAAAATTATGGGGGAGTTATGTGTCTAATAACCATTAACCAAGGTGGAGAATAACATAAAGCCATACGGGAAAAGAAACATTGAGTGAGGAAGGTAATGTGTATGAAATTCATGTATTGTTATTGTTACATATGTCCATCCAGGAGGGAAAATCAATTTTGGTAAGTGTGTATATACACACACACACACACACACACACACACACACACACACACACACACACACACACACACACACAAAGGCCAAGGGAAGAGCCTTTCTAGAGGAAAATTTCAAATTCCGTTGATGGCTGACGACAGGTAGCCAACTGGGCGTCATATACAACCACATGGCGCATAAATCTAGCCAGGTGAAATAGCCAGTCCGGCTGATGGAATAGCCAGGCTTAGGGCGGACGTAGCCGGAGATATTTAGGATTAGTGAGGGAGATTTATTTGGATTTGTCACACTCAGAGTGCTTCTACACCCTTAGTCAGGTTGAGAGGGGATATGAGTGAGGGGTTAGATAAGCCTGAGGAGGAGAAGAAGGAGGAGGAAGGTGAAGAAGAAGAAGAAGAAAAAGAGAAAGAGTAGATGAGAGGAAATGCATCGGATGATGAAAGGAGGAGGGACAGATAGGGAAGTAAGGGATGAAAATGTAAATGAAGCAACGAGAAAAAGAAAAAAATGGATTTTGCGAATTAATACCGAAACAAAAAATGAAAAGCAAAGAAGTGTAAAACCAATTAACGCTAATGGTAAAAGGAAGAGAAGGAGGAGGAGAAAAGTGTCGAAATGGAACGGTGAGAGGAGGAGGAGTTTGAAAAAAATAGAAGGAATGTAAATGTAAGGGAAAAAGATGGCTAGATGGCCGGGAGGGGAAGAAAATAGAAATTGTTGTAGAAAGAAAATGGTTAAAAAGAATATGATGAAAGGAATTAGTTCACACTAAAATCTCTCACATGTGTCACAGTATTCCCCCCCCAAAAAAAAACATCTGATCTGAGCAGGTGTTGTGAGTAGATGTTCCCCAGCCATACCGAATGTAGCAGATGTTCCCCTTCGTAGCCACTGGTCATCATCCACACCTGTGGTAGCACATGTCCTTGTAGCCACTGCTCAGCCACATCTCCTGTAGTAGATACTTCTCAGTATAACCACAAGAAAGAATTCACAGGTAAATATATTCTAGATTGTAATGACTAATAATGTTTGATAGAAAATCTACTAAACTCCCTTAGATTATCCAAAACTTTTAAATAGCTTTATAAATCACTTTGTAATACAATAAGCTCCATTATCTTTTATAATTTTCCCACAAATCTTTCAAAAGTTTCTCTAAGTATGAGACAAAAAGTTGAATTAGAAGAGAGAGAGAGAGAGAGAGAGAGAGAGAGAGAGAGAGAGAGAGAGAGAGAGAGAGAGAGAGAGAGAGAGAGAGAGAGAGAGAGAGAGAGAGAGAGAGAGAGAGAGAGAGAGAGAGAGAATGAGAGAGACTTGTTTTATTCACTAATTTACTTAATCTATTACTTGTTTTGATGCATATCTTATCTATTTTCTTCACGGGTGAATCAGTGTATGATACATTACTCCATTCTCTATCCATCTAGAAAAATGGGCAAAAAATACATGTTATACGTTGAGAAAACGGAAGAACAGGGCATTTCATCTCCACTTTCCTCACTCTGGTTTTCTAGAATATCTTATATTCTTCATAGAGGTAAACTGGATGAAGGTAAAGACTAATTATATGTCCAGCAGGAAGAATACACATATTAGAAGCAAGGATCCAGGCCAAGAGGATCGTGAAGTAAAGGAAAGAAGGAAGGAAGGGAGAGGAGGAGGAAGAAGGAGGAGGAAGAAGGAGGAGGAGGAGGAAGAAAAAAGGAGGTGGCTCAGGGAGAAGAACAGGAAGAAGATGAGGAAGAAGAAGAAGAAGAAGAGGAATAAACAGTAGTACCAGTTTGGCAGCAAAAGGTTCACTCTGAGAGTAATCCTTTGGGATTAAGTGAGGATTGACTTGGTCGGTAGGAGAGTTGATGAGGGGGCAGGGGGGAGAGGGGGATTGATGAGGGGGCAGGGGGGGAGATTAGCGACAAGAGGGAGAGGAGAAGTGAGGGGGAGAGGAGAAGTGAATGAAGAGGAGAGGAAGAATGAATGAAAGGGAAGGATACTGAGTGAAGGGAACCGGAGAACGAATGAAGGAAGGAAGGAGGCGGAGGGGGGGGGGCGTTGAGTGAAGGGAACCGGAGAACGAATGAAGGAAGTGAGGTGGGGCACGTTAACTGAATGAAGAGCAAAAGATGAATGAATTGAAGACGCAGAATAAGTGAAGGATGGGGAAAAGGAATAAAGGGGATAGGAAATGAATGAAGGGGAGAGGGAGAGTGAGTGAAAGGAACTGGAGTTTGAATGAAGGGGAATATGAAAACGAATGAAGTACAGCGGGATAACAAAACAAGGACGATAGAGAGAAGATTGAATGAAGTAAAATGGTGAATGACTGCTATATGAGAATAGGAAAATGAATGGAAAGGAAATGATGAATAAAAGAGAGATAGGGATAATGAATAGGGTAAGAAATGCTTACAGCTAGCTCGTAGAATTGTAACACTTTATCACACTCAAGAAAATTCTATTAGACGCAGTATTTGCATGATTACGCTAAGCAGGATGATCATTTATATTTTACTTTGAAATATGAATTTTCATTTATCACGGTGCAATCTTCATAAGAAAAAAAGAAGTCATACAGTTTACCAGATTTCTTTTCATATTTCTCTTATTTCTGAATAGGTTCATGATGGTATATTTCCACACACATACACACACACACACACACACACACACACACACACACACACACACCTAGCATCCACACACGCATACACACACACACACATTTAGAGAGAGAGAGAGAGAGAGAGAGAGAGAGAGAGAGAGAGAGAGAGAGAGAGAGAGAGAGAGAGAGAGAGAGAGAGAGAGAGAGAGAGAGAGAGAGAGAGAGAGAGAGATTAAACGTTCAACACGCCGAGCAAGTCTCAAAAATACTCTTTTTCCCATGTTGGATACACGGTCAAATTACTCTGATTTTTGTTGTGGCGTAGATTTGGCTCAGTACCCTGAATAGCAGCACACGTCAATATGTTTTGATATAGAGAGAATGAAATCCCAGTGACTTCGTCAACAGATATTTCTCATTAGGTTCCTCTAAATATCTGTAAAATCAATTTTCTGATGCCTATAGAAGACTTAAGACATATATAAACAAATCATACAGCTGCCTTAGAGAAATGATTGATCTATAAGGAACAAGAAACTTGAATAATTGAAGTATATAAAACTTACCATCGAACACCTTTTAGTCTTAAACATACAAAGGAAGGGGAAGGTTTCCAACCCGACGTTCGCAAGAGGATCTCTTGTGTTTCCACTGACGCCGGCAACATGGCACCACTGCTGCTCTGTATTATACATACCTGGTAGGACACGCTCACTTAATTGCCAACACACATTCCCTGGCAGGGGTGAGGGATTACTCTCTCCTGTTGATTTAAACTTCGCTGGATCAGTCCCGTCCTCTCAGAGCTGGTGGCTTAAATCTACAGCCTTATACTTGTATAGAGTCTGAATGCAAAATGGTATTGGTTATAGTTTCAGATCTCTCTCTCTCTCTCTCTCTCTCTCTCTTCTCTCTCTCTCTCTCTCTCTCTCTGTATACATATATATAGTATATATATATATATATATATATATATATATATATATATATATATATATATATATATATATATATATATATATATATATATATATATATATATATATATATATATATATATATATATATATATATATATATATATATATATATATATTTCTAGCCCTTCCTTGCTCAAGTCTACGTTATCCATGGTGTTACCGGCTGTGTATATGTCACAATTTCCATTTCACAGGATATCCTGCCTTAAATAACTGTAGACACGCAGCAGACTACTTGATACATGACATCTTTACCTCGTGTATCACAGCTCTATTACGAAATTATTACTCTAGCTCGAGGGCAAGGTTATTGCCAGCATGATATATGGGACTCGCCTGACGTGCAGCTGTGGTTCGAAGATCTTTCACTTAATACATACTCACTTTGCGATTGATGCATATACATATATATGAATATATATATATATATATATATATATATATATATATATATATATATATATATATATATATATATATATATATATATATATATATATATATATATATATATATATATATATATATATATATATATATATATATATATGTGTGTGTGTGTGTGTGTGTCTAACCATCTACCTCTATATCACTCTAAATCAACTTTTATTTGACAGGTACAACTTCAAACCTCCTCCGCTATGTTTGGCCACCCTACCCTAGACCCCTAGCGCGTTTAACATACAAATTGCTTCCCCGTCAAAAAATCCCCCGATGCCAATCTTCTCTCTCATCCCTCTTTTCAGCCCCACCATTCAGTCCATTGTAACAGAATATTAATCAATCCCTGTCTCTGATTTCTCCGTGTCCTGAACCCCCACTACAGAATGTACTGCAAAGTCCATGTGAGTGATTCAAAAAAAGAAAAGAAAAAAACTTTCCTTAAGTGTAAAGTACTCTACTCTGACTTGGTGTTTTACTTATATGTTAAGATGTTTAAGGGACAAATGCCTTGTTGATCATATTTTTGACATCTTGACACAGATATCTAATATGAACACCAAAGGCTTAGAGAAATAGACATAGACAATTCTAAAAGTTGAATTAGACTTGAATATAAACAGATTAAGTTATATCAAAATAGATTGACTTAAAAAAGGTTTCTAGATAGAGTTTCACGTTGGAGTGACAGGCAGACAGAATAAGAATTAGATTTATATATAAATTACATTTATATATATGAATTAGACTGAGTTACAACGAGAGAAAATTAAAACTACACCTGGACTGAATCGTGTATTGGATCCTCGTAATTTCTCCTTTCGTAAGTGCTATCCAACGAGAGCAAATTGTAACCACTTGAAAGCAATTTACATCCGTTAACTGCCTCACTACGCCATTGGTTATCGGTCGTAAACATCCATTTACTCATGGTGTGAAAATACAGCGGGCAGCATTAAGGAAATGACCCTTATGTACAGCAAACTAGTTTGGCATTGTCCTCAACGCAGCATGGTTATAACAGGCAGTTACAGTGTTGATATCCGAAGAGCTACGACAATATATACTTCAACAGGATATTCCTTTAACGTAGGCAGATATGGTGGAATGACACAGTTATTCTGACTTGAAAACAAGAAAAAAATATCATGTGTTTACTATGCATTTTTTAAATGCCATCATTCTCATTTATCATTTTCAATAATGACCATATGAGTAGCGTCAGTTATCATCCACAGTTTTTCATATATCAAGTGTGTTTAATATTTGAGGAATTGATTTTACGAAACTATTCATTAATGTCTCGTTCGTTACCCCCTCTAGCGCAGTGCCTTATGTAACAAGACTTACATATATTTTCATATCTAAAAGTCACACCCTGGAGCAGCATTTGTAGTAGC
>NC_092253.1:5195000-5222500 GCF_036320965.1 Panulirus ornatus | reverse complement strand
TTGTACCGCTTCGTCAAAAGGATCCTAGAGCTTCCAATTAGATCAGCTCTCTGGGTGTTGACACTGTCTGGCGCGATACAGAAACGTTCTGGGGACTCGGACCATTGCAGACTGTGAAATGGAAGATTTTAGAGTAAAGAAACTTTGATTAAATACCAACAACAGATCTCAATGCAGTAGAGAAAGGATTGGAATACCTGTGGGTACGTCTGGATGAGGGAATGATTAGGTAGGTGCAGCTGAGTTTCATTATCTTTTAAGATTATCATAAATCGTGAATCATGGCTAGATTGTGAATTGTAAAGAGTTAAGTTTCGGACTTTTTTTGAGTGTCGTTGATACCTGACTAGCGCACCTGATGAGAGAGAGAGAGAGAGAGAGTGTTCCATCCACTACCAGTGCCAAATAAAGACCCAGTTACCCCCAGTACCAAATAACGTCCCCAGTTCCTTCCAGCACCTATACCAAATAATGGCCTAGTCTCCTCTTATACCAGTGCTAACTATAGACCCAATTCCCTTCAATACCAGTTCTTATCATTGACCCAATTTCCTACAGTACCAGTACCAATGATTGGTAAAGGTCCCCATTAAACAAGTACCAATTACTGACCTAGTTTCCTACCGTACAAATTACCAATTTTGATCCAGTTTTCTACAGGTCCCATACCAATTGCTAGCCTACAGCACCAGTACCAATTATTGACCAGGATTCTTAGAGTACCAGAGTAAGGTACCACAATCGCTTGGGTTCCCTGTGGTGTCTCTTCGCCTTGATCTCTTCTCAATCCAGACCTGAATATTAAACTCCACACTTCTATCACAGGGGATCCAAAAAAGACAATGTTCATCTCCAGCACTTTCACATATATTCATTAAACAAAGACCCCTTCGCAATAAAGGTAATATGGGCCATTAATAGCTTAATTTTGAAACAGAGTATGACTGTAGTAACATTTGGTTCTGTCTCTCAATCTCAGTTGCATCAGGATCGAATCTAGATCATCTAAGGTTCTGTTTCCTTTGCTTTCTGCTTTACTCTCTTGTCTCCATTTGTCTGTCTGTCTCTATCTCTCTGCCTACACGTATTAGGAATCAAGAACACCATTACAAGTCCTTCAGCGCTTGACCTCGTCATAAACCATCAGGTCATCTGTATTCCGGATTTCCCTTCTAGAATTGGTCCTCCCCCATATAAAGGCGAGATCTCCCTTGGATACTACTCTCTCTCTCTCTCTCTCTCTCTCTCTCTCTCTCTCTCTCTCTCTCTCTCTCTCTCTCTCTCTCTCTCTCTCTCTCTCTCTCTCTCTCTCTCTCTCTCTCTCTCTCTCTCTCTCTCTCTCTGCACACTTCCGACACAGGATCACTCCCGGCAACAGCTTTCAGAGCGGCTGAACTCTGCGTGTTGACCAAAGTGCTACCAAGGACACGTAAATTGTGCCCCCTCTCCTGCGCTTGTGTTGTTTGCCGGGTACACATCCCTTCGGTACATCCTTAATGTTTCGTCGAGTATTAACCTGTCCCCAGCGACTAGCTCACCATGACTGGATCCAAAAATGATGTCGACCTTTTTCAAGAAAAATACGATAAGGTTCAGTGACCAATAAGATCACAACAGAAACTGCATCACAGAGTCGACAACTCTTTCTCACACTTTTTACAAAATTTTGACCGTGTTAGTGAAACCAGTACCGGGTATGATATTCATAGAAAAATGTAAATATAACATCATTTATCACAGTTAAGGTATGAATCATTAAGAAAAAATAAGGTTAATAAATGGATACGTGTTTTGCTTTTCCGGATATCTTCAATAAACGTGTGTTATTCCAGAAAATTTAAGGACATATTCACTTTAATGAGAAGGGTGGTAAGGTATACATCGATGGCTTAAACGATATAATAATATGTTAAGCTCTTCGGTAAAATAATTCAGATATACAACGAAAGATAAATGTTTCAAAAAATTACGCTTCGTGGTAATTAAATTCACTTATAAGCCACAGGTGTGATTGGGTCTTTACCCACTTTCAGGTGGCTGTAATTAGCTAACTGTTGCAACAGTTAAAGTTGTGGTTTTGTTGTAAGGTTGAGTCTCTAAATAATTCCAGAATGGTATCCCGAAAGCCATTCATTAGCTAAAGAATTCTCTGTGTTGGTTTTCGTATCAACACAAAGGGGATAGGTTGCCTTCTGTCACATACTCTTTCCTCAATATGCACCACAAATATTCCTGTTTAATGTTCTGCCATAGATATCAGCGAGCGAGTCGACAATGACCCATCTGAAACGACTAATTAACAAATCCACACTAAATATAGGTTAAACTGACATATAACCGACAGATATATATATAGAGAGAAAATTCCAACATGATATTCATAGACATTAGTTATCGTCGAATTCACTCAACGAATCCTATAATATATTCATAATTGTCGTACTACCTCATTAGCCATGATACGCCGTAACTTATACATTCAAGTGCCGGTGCAAAAAATCTTCACTTCAGTCCCTAATTACATATGAAGGCTTGACAGTGGTTATGGCCTTTGAAGACTAGTAGACATGATGTGTTTTCATGAATAGGCTTCATATCCACATGGACAAAGGATCATTATATCCACAAAGACATTCTAAATTACTTAAGTCAAACGGGACATTATGAAATATTCATATAAAAGTGAAACGCCAGCGAAATAGAGGGGGAAAGCACCAGGTCAAAATATCCACATAGTCAACAACGCTTATGGATCCTCGTCGTCCACTGTGCCTCCACGACAAAGGATAACCCGAGTTTCCAATTAGATCAACTGGTCGGGTGTTGACGCTGCCCAGCATGACACAAAGACGACCACGGAAGAGACGGACCTCAGGTGATGACGTGGGGGAACGACACAGGTCCCAAGTCAAGGGACGAGTCAACGAAAGCAGAGAGAGAGAGAGAGAGAAAGAGAGAGAGAGAGAGAGAGAGAGAGAGAGAGAGAGAGAGAGAGAGAGAGAGAGAGAGAGAGAGAGAGTTTGATAACCTACTAGTATATCACAGGAAGGCGCGAGGCGCCCCAGTGATGTAATATCCAATCACATCATCTACCTTGTCTCAGGTTTCCGGGAATTCAGCCTTGATTCTATATATATACGTATATATATATATATATATATATATATATATATATATATATATATATATATATATATATATATATATATATATATATATAATCGGAGACATTTTTGTTTCGTAACCCGACAGCAAATTAGAGAGGATGAGGCCAGATAAGACCCGAGGATGTAGACGTTCCTGCTGTTCTTATTGACTTTATTCTTACGTAATATCACTCATCTCTATTTCCTTCTAATCTCATTCTCTTTTCCTAACAGTTACCGGCTTTGTATGGGCAAAAACAAGACCTTATGAAAGACTCCAGGTGAGGGTCTTCAGGACTGGCAAAATGTCTGGATCGCGTCATTATCATAAAAGTTAAGAGGGGCAAAAAAGAGTACGGAATGTTCCCCTTAGAATGGTGTGAGGTCGTTGAGTATACCTGGCCAGTTATGTGGCAGCGGTGATTGAGAGTGTGGTGGGCACACACACAGAGCACATCAGACTGAGGTGGAACAATGTGGCTTTAGGAGTGGCAGAGGCTGTGTGAATCAGGTGTCTGGTCCCTCACTCTCTCGCCCTCGTGTTGATGATATTCCTGAATAGAAGTGGTGAGTAGGGTTGATACCCTCCTCTCTCTCTCTCTCTCTCTCTCTCTCTCTCTCTCTCTCTCTCTCTCTCTCTCTCTCTCTCTCTCTCTCTCTCTCTCTCTCTCTCTCTCTCTCTCTGCTTTCGTTGAATCGTCCCCAAATAAATCTACGACACAAAAACTGAAAAAAAACGGGTACATTAATTTACATGCCAACTTCTGAAACAACCATTCATTGATTCATGACTGTGAAACTGAAGCAAAGATTCACTTACTCACTACCCCTCGAATGAACCAGCGATTCATTGACTCATGACCCCGTGACTATCAGGCCAAGAGAATGAACCTATCTCATGTTTTCTCGTGCCTCCGAAGCCCATCCTTGCATCTCTCTCTCCCTTACGCTACTATCGGATGGTATATTGTAACAGGTCGCAGAGCATGGCAGATGGCCAAGAGGCCATATGAAAGCGATTCCATGTCTTGAAGACATCTGGCAACAGCTGACTCATAAATCATAAGTAGAAGGTGGGAGGGTTGAAAGCACGAGGGGCAGAAATGAAAAGGGCGTAAAGGAGGTGCTAGGGGAAGAACAGAGTTGAAGAGGTGGAAAAAAAAAGGAGATGGGAGTATGTGGGAAATCCATAAAAGACGAGACCTGATGGTTTCTGACAGTATTATCTGAAGGAGGACAGTAATGGGATCCTAAATTTCTATCCTATATAAATGGAGATAAGATAGCAAAGCGAATGGCTTCTCTTCCCCCTCCCACCACATTAGATAGATGGAGACTGGACGGCAAAACAGATGGGAAGGAAGGCTCTCACGGAAATGTAAAAGGTATTGAGAAGCAGAAAAGAAAGAACAATGAGAGTGGAACATGAGATATGATCTTATTTCACCTGGTGAGGTGTGTGTGGAAGATTGGTGCTTGAGATGGTGGTGGTAAGCACAGGGCATCTGAATGGAAAGGAGCATTGTGATTTCAAGAGAGATAGAGGGTGCGTCGGCCATATCATTGCTTTGGAAAATTTGTGTAAAAAATACTTAGAGAAAGAAGGGGATTTGCGTGAGGCATTTGTGGATCTAGAGAAAGTATATGATATGGCTGACAAAGAGGCCGTAGGAGAATAAGACATATATGAGAGTTGGAAGGAGGAAGGGTGAGTGGTTCCAAGTGAAGGTGAGTCTGCACAAATGATGTTTGATATCATTACGGCATTTTAGTTCAGAGACAGGTTGGTGAGGTAGATGTGAGGGTCTTGCAGTGAGGGTCAGGCCACTATAACCAATGTTAATTTTCTTATAAGTACTCTTTTGCAAAGTCGGTTTCTTTATCATATTACTCATGAGGCCTTTCCAAGTTCCGTCACCTGGCATATACCAGCAGGTAATAATGAATTCTCCAGGTACTCATAAGGAACAAAGACCTCACATATTAAGAGAAAAAGAATATTTAAGGGGGGTTTGCCCCATCTGGTGAACTGTTGTGGAGTAATCTTGATTTTTTTTCCTTTTTGGAAGGATAAGTAAAAAATGTTTTTTGAGGTCAAACGAGAAAGAAATCAACGTGTTTATGAGCCTATTAGATTTCTTCTGCGGTTAAAGTGGTAGGATCTATATAGATTTGTATGAGTAACAGCAATTAATGTAGTAATATGTGGAAGTTTATATACGGCAGATTGTAGACTGCTTGATTACTGCTGCGTGTGTGTGTGTGTGTGTGTGTGTGTGTGTGTGTGACTTAGACTTTTGGCTTCCCATGGCCCCCATGGCCTGAGAGGGAGATTTGGTTTGAAGTGCGTGGGTAGTGTGGAGCTGGGCATGAAAGGATAAAGTGGATGGTAAAGTGGGATGAGGAAATTAAAAACAGGGAGACCTGTGTGTGTGTGTATGTGGGTGGGTGTAGGTGTAGGTGGATCATGAATAAGGGTGATAGAGAGAATGATGGAGGGAAGAGAGTGATGAGAAGACAGGGCGAAAGAGAGAGATGTATATATATATATATATATATATATATATATATATATATATATATATATATATATATATATATATATATATATATATATATATATATATATATCGGAAAGTATTTCTTTTATTCTCACACCCTCCGTCTTCTTAGACATACTCTCTCTCTCTCTCTCTCTCTCTCTCTCTCTCTCTCTCTCTCTCTCTCTCTCTCTCTCTCTCTCTCTCTCTCTCTCTCTCTCTCTCTCTCTCTAGGTCCCTCCCTTGCCCACCACCACCGCGGCCCCTGAAAACTTTCCCCCTTACTCAGCCATGATCAGTGGAATCATTCTCACCTTCGTCCACGTTGATTGACTTGCAAATGTAATCTGCCTCCGACACGTCTCGGATTTATGGATCCAGACACCGTGGTGACGTCCGCACTACTTCTCGCTGCTTCTTCGTCGCCCACGGTTCTCGCAAAGACCCGTCCTCACTGTTCTCGCTCTCGATGGACGTTGTGGTCCATTGGTTCTCGCAAAAGACCCGTCCTCACTGTTCTCGCTCTCGATGGACGTTGTGGTCCGTATGTTTTTTTTTCCTTTCTAAATAACTGATGCTACAGCCACTTCCCTGTTTCATAGTGGTTACTGTAGCCCTCAGTCCCAGATGAAGGATCTATTTACCTTTATTTTGTATTCTTACTTCATTTCTGTCTTCATATTCGGCAAGGATGTTATGCATGGGTAAGATATTTTTTTAACATCGTCTTCAAAATATGGAGATGTGTCTTTCGATTGTAGATATATGCCATGTATGTGTTTGAATTCTAGGAAAAGCAAAGCTTAACATCAAAGATTATTAGAACACAGTCAAACGTTTTAGCAGTGCGAAAAGTCTACACACACTTTAACCCCAAGTCTAGATCATACATCATAAAGAATTCCTTTTCTCGAATGATTCTATACACATCAACATCTTATTTTTCTAGTTTCCTTTTTTTATGGACGTGGTGTTTATTTTCACATCATATCATCACTTATCCTTTTAACCTCCCACAAACCCTGTGACTTCTCACCCCTCCTGACCCCCTCAATTTCCCCTCGTTGCTCCCAGTGTGGTGACAGCAAGATGGAGTGAGAGATCCCAGACACAAGAGAGGGTTTCCTCACTGATCCGCCACTGTTCTGTGGGTGTGGAAGAGAAGCAGGAAGCCAACCAATTTCCCTGTGATATCCCTCTCCAACATAGCGAAAGAGGAGGGGGAGGAAAAAGGGAAATGATTGGTTCCCTATGTTACATTCTATGTTATAGTCTATGTTGTACCGTATGTTGTACCCTATGTTGTACTTTATGTTGTACCCTATGTTGTACTTTATGTTGTACCCTATGTTGTACTTTATGTTGTACCCTATGTTGTACTTTATGTTGTACCCTTTATCATACCATTTGTTATACCCTATGTTGCACCCTATGTTATTTCTTTTCTAAGTGTCTCTATTTACCTCAGTTTCTTAATCTATCTCTGTTATGGGTTGCAAACAAGTCTTAGTTTCAAAAGTAGATCATGTGCGTCATGCCATATGGTCCATAATCATTCTCATATTTTTTCTATCTCTCTGTTACTTGGGTTTTCTATATTCTATGACTTTTGGGCTCTGAACATTTATGGGTTTTGTGACTTTCGGCTCCTACGTCTCTTCCAAGTTCTATATTTCCTCTTCATTATAGTGTTCAATGCTTTATACCTATGGGATCTCGCTATACATAATCCCTTTATTGTATCAACCTTCTTTCAGTTATTTTTCCCTCCATTGTTATGATCATGTCTCTGATGATCTACGGAATCCAAAAGAAATATTAACAGATCATAATAACTCAACCCCTTGAATATACCCTCAAAGGCGATTATATTAAATCATAAGGAATGACACAATGACTTGGCTTCTTAGTAAACCCTGCCTAGTTTCCCTAAGCGATATACACTCCAAGTAATCCCAATGGACGACAGCCAACACTGAGAATGGGCGAGTAACTTATCCTCACAGGTACGCTTAGACTACACACTTTCTTTTCCAGTCTTAGAGTGACTTTAATTCACTCGTTTCTCCCGTTACCAGAGGCGTCACCTATCATATTGATATTCTACCCAAGACCGAGTTTCGTATCGACCAGGAAATCAAACATTCATCCACCTGGGAGAACGATAGGCAAAAAAGAGAGAAAGTATTCTTTTTTATATATATATTGTTTGGTGCACGACGCAATGCCTCCCCCAGAACGCAAGTCAGCTAGGGGACACGTCCGTATGCGGGCCTTATCAAACTTTTAAGGTGGAAGTCGACAAAGTAGGGGAAACGAGCCTTATTTCTAACGTTATTCTGAAGGTAAAAGTCATCCTCCATCAATGACGTGTATGGATTATTCAAAGGTTTATGCATAGTGAAGAGCACCTTTCTTCTCTTCTGGTCCGGTGAGAAACAATGTCTATTTTTCTTTTTTCTCGGTGAATGGATGGATATTCATTTGAAACCCGTCTATTTCTGGTTAGCTTATCTGTGCGCGGGAAAAAACGAGAGAGAGAGAGAGAGAGAGAGAGAGAGAGAGAGAGAGAGAGAGAGAGAGAGAGAGAGAGAGAGAGAGAGAGAGAGAGAGAGAGAGAGAGATCCCGAAGAGGCTCCCTGGGAGGCGTCTCTTCCAAGATCCAGATATCTGACTGGCTTAGGCCTAAGTAATTCACAGCAGGACTTCGCCCCGAACACCCGTGCCTCAAAAGACTATAATTCATGGAAATTATTAATGCAAGTGTCGGCCCCGTCGACATGTAGAGAGAGAGAGAGAGAGAGAGAGAGAGAGAGAGAGAGAGAGAGAGAGAGAGAGAGAGAGAGAGAGAGAGAGAGAGAGAGAGAGACAACATGGAAAAGACAGATTAAAGTAGACTGCTGCAGGAGGATCGTATTAGTGACTACTCAGAATAGTAGACGAAAATTGATGCAGATAGATTGATAAAGTAGATGGCTCCTTTCCTACCCACCACTGTAGATGGGGATGGGATGATAGAGTAGATGGCTCCTACCTACCCACCACTATAGATGGGGACAGGATAATAAAGAGGAAGGCTCCCCCTCTTCCCTCTAACCACTCCCTCCGGCGCCTCGACCGACTGGAAAATACCTATATATATATATATATATATATATATATATATATATATATATATATATATATATATATATATATATATATATATATATATATATATATATATATATATATATATATATATATATATATATATATGTATGCATGTTTCGTTGGACTAAACTTACGAATGTGAACCAGCTAGGGTAAACCATGGAAAATTCTATGGTGCCTTGTTGTTGATAGGGAGCTGTGGTTCTGGTGCATTACAGATGACAGTCACAGAATGTGAGCGAATGCGGCTTTTGTATGTATGTATATACATATGCATGCATGTATGTGTGTATGTGTGTGTGTTTGCACATACATATTGTTGCCTTTCAGCTTCGTATTTTCCCTTTACCAGATTTAAACGGAAAAACCTCTCATCTAACATTTTTCAGTGTCACATAAAAGAGCTCCATCACAGATACGATTGAAACTCAAAAAGGAAAATAAAGATAAAAAAATGAAATATCGGCCAGTAAAACAAAAATGCAAAATCCAGCAGAAACATCGTGATTTTGATTTATTTCTATCGCGAATTTATTTGGCGCTACAACTATGATTTATTTCCATCATAAATCTATCATTTTTTTTTATCCCCCTCTTTTACAGAAGTAGCATTATCCATTTCTTTTTTTTTCTTTTTTTTTTGACGTGGGCGGTAGGGAATATGGAATGAAAAATGCCTGGGATGGAGCATAAGAGAAGAATGGCATGATCAAAAGATTAATATAATTAATCAGATTGCGTCTGGTGTCTAATAATTTTAAACATTTATATCTGCAGGATTATATGACACTGAAAATCATGATTATAATCAAACTCTAAAAACAATGTGATACACACAGACCAGAAAATCATATCGAAAATCGAATCTAACTTCAGATAAAGATGATTATCAAATGTGAAAATGTTTAACATTAACGTCTGGATTTGCGATTAAATCGATTGCTTAATGAGGGTACAGTCCTGCTGTACCTATGATAGTCGACAAAATCTATCTTCATATCCATACCAGTGCCATAACCAATCCCATAATTATGATTACTCATCTAGATCGTATTTCCTCCATACATTAGTTTAGCAACGTAGACTCAAGTCACGGGAGAAGACATGAACGTAACAGATATAAAATAGATATTGAGCAGCTTAAAAATTTTTTGGAAAACCTTGGAGGCCCACTAACTCATGCGCTTTAGAGCCAACTTTTGAAATTCCTTTTGGAGGTCCGTTCTTAATCTACTGTTTAATTAAAGCTGCTTGAAATCTCTGAAACCGAAACGGGTTCGTTAGGATGAACTAGAGTTCGTTAATGAGCTAGTTAATTATGGAGAACAAACTAGATCAAAGTACCTCACGTAGGTTAAGATTGTTTACACTGGGGGGTAGAGACAAGGTCATTTTCCCCCACAGCTACCATCCTCACCTACCACGAACGAACTGATAACTGAATTAGTAAATGAGTTACTGCGCACAATTTCTCAGCTTTTTATTCTCTCGAGCTTAGCACAATGACTCTATTTCGTGTGTCCCAACGCGCATTTATTTCCGGACACCAAGAGTGAAATGTAGGAGAGAAATAGAGGAAAGAATTGTGAAAAATTCTTTGGCGTGTGATGCTCTATGGTGATCAGCGTTCTCAAAACACTCCCACGTCATGCAGCGTGAGCGTCAGTGATGTAAACACACTCGCTCTCTTCTCAGGGGACTTGAATCCATTACCCCCATTGCAGTACGTACGCCGATGGGGGGGTGGGGTGAGTGTGTGTGTGTGTTTGTGTGTGTGTGTCCCGCTCTCTCTCTCTTTGGGCAGCGGGGATGTTTATCCTTGAGTGCCACGGAGTGTTCGTGGTCTGCCTACGGAGCAGCGACGTACAGGGGAGTTCAAAAGTCAGTCCACGATTGGGTCCTTGTGATGGGTCACTCCGGAAGGAGGCGCCGTAGGAGAACCAACATCCAGCAATGGGTCTGGACGTGATGCCATCAAGTCTGGAGCTGAAGACAGTAAAGATCCTCAGCTTCCAGCTCTCGCTAGGTATTTCTTTCTTCTTTTTTTCAAGTCCACGTAGCAGCAGAGACGCAAATGGTCCTCGCGTATCTTAGTGAGAGTTTTTTTTGCAGCCACATATAGTTGTCTTTCGCATGTTCCAAAAACTCCTTTTGTCACTTCCAGACTCCTGCGTGTGCACTTCCAGACCCCTGTGGTGTATATAGCTGGACTGGAACCCTTCCATGTACTGAATTTTGTAAGGTTTAAAAAAAGAACAAAGAAATGAAAATGATTCGAAGGGATGCAGTGGAGGTGATGCTCTGGTTCTATGTCGCGTTTACGAGAAACGACTGATTAATCTCAAATAACTTTTATTATCTTTTGCGAGAGCTTTTTTTAAACGCTGAAGACCGTTGCCGCTAATAGGACTCTGCGAGATAATGGTTCTTTATAAGTAACGTTTTAAAGCCTCACCACATATTCAGTGTCTTATTCTGACCTGCAAACATCTAATAAGACTCATAATTATAGTCACTAATGACTGAAATTACCATGGGCAAATATGCAATAAAGCTACAAGTCATTTAAGGTCTTGAGATGTTCATTCAACCCCGGTATTAATGTGTATCATTTCCTTAAGAGGACCCAAGCAATGGTGGCAAATGACAACAGAAAATGGACATGAAGCAGCGTATTCTTGAACACATAATATCCCCATTTACAACACTCACACCTAAGAACAGGGTAAAACCAATGTTTCCAATGGAGGGGAAAAAAGAAATAACTTTCTATTACTCTATCGTTGAACTACAACGAGTGTGGGATCCAACAAGCAGATATTCACATACAGAGCAATCTTAAAACTTGACGTAAAACCAGACTAAATTTTTTTCCTCAGATGTATTCAGTGGGGGGGAAAACGCCTCCTGATTGTCTTAAGATTCCTGCTGGGGGAGAATCACTTCGTCTGAAGGGGATAATCGATGAGTCAGCTAGGGTTCCTGTCTGGCTGCTGGATGATTAAAAAATTTTTCTGCTGACGACGGGGATATGAAGCTCTCGGGTGCGTCTCTAGCCTATCTCCTTCAAGGCTTTAAGGAGAAAAGGAATGACTTTATATATACATATATATATATATATATATATATATATATATATATATATATATATATATATATATATATGCAAACTGACATGTACTGATTATCATCACCACACTACATGACCTGTGTTCTCACCCGGTGGACGTGGCAGGCTTCCTGAGCTCTGAGTGGGAAGTCATTCTCGACGCGATTCTACCACTGTCGAAGGACGGAATGAGATATAGCACCATCGAGGACCTTGATGCTTAAGAGGAGCCTACCAAACCCTGCTCCTGCGTGGAGATTCGAAGCTGTCGAGACCCACGTAATGAGTCGTGGGAGTTACATACCTAAAGCATAAACAAACAGTAAAAAAAGAAACTAATTAAAAGCTAAATAGATAACTAACTTACTAACAGACGAACTTACGAAGTAGTAAATTAAATAAACAGATTGATAAATAAATAAATAGCTAACTGCCCAACTAGTGAACTAACAGTCTAAATAATGGAATGACTAATTAGATAACTAATTAAGTTTACATGTAAAACTTCAGCATACTTTTGCCTTGACTTTCAGAGCAACGGATCTCATCAGGTCTTGCCTGGTACGCCAACCTGGTGGACGAACCCTCGAAATTCCCCTGAACAAAGGCAGACCCTGAGGGCCGGGTCCTCTCCTGTGTCCACTGGTCGTAATAGGTTAATTCCCTTCCATTCTTTCCCTAACTTTCCCCAAAATCAAATTCCCCGAATGACTTTCCTTGGTTTCCGACGATAGTCAGTATCTATGCATTTCGCTCTTAGTGGATTAAAACATCTATTTCGGCTTTCATATGTGTTCTTCCCCATCCCGTCCGACAGATATTTTATACAGTAGAACCGATGCATAATTCACCCGCGCTGAAGTACAGTACACATAACACGTGAAATTTTACGATTTACACTTTTACATACGACGTAAAAGATTTTGAGCGGGATGATTTACACTCGCATTATTCTTTTTCTGTGTTTTTTACAGTAGGGTGAGTACGGATTAAAATGTATGTATGGGGGAATACCAGAGGATGTTGGCATGAGGGAAGCTATGAGTCTGGGAGGGGAAATAGTATGTTGTTGTATATGAACTCTGCTGGTGTTGAGAGCCATTTCAGCATTGTGGTGTGGAGAGAGAGTCTCTCTCTCTCTCTCTCTCTCTCTCTCTCTCTCTCTCTCTCTCTCTCTCTCTCTCTCTCTCTCTCTCTCTCTCTCTCTCTCTCTCTCTCTCTCTCTCTGTAACCCTGGCATTATGATGAAATCCCATCGTACGTACTCGCAATACGTACCGAGGTACGTTAACCCCAACAATCTGCCAATCGAGATGTATATATATCTTAAATTCTCGTACAGCTTCCCTAAACACGTACGTATCTCTTTACCTTTCATAATCTATCTCCATTTCTAACCCTCTATCGAACAGTCTACCATTCACTCCCTCCCTCCCTCCCTCTCACAACTAACCAGTCTCTACAAACCGGTCATCAAGGATCCTTGACCCTGTCTCGACCACCGTCCAAGATCGTCTTTTAATGAGAGCTCCAGCAATTAAGCTATCATATGTCTTCCTGGGAGAAGAGAAAGGAAGGTACTCTGCAGAATATCTATATCTCTATCTATCCATCTATCTATCTATCTATATCTATATCTATATCTATATCTATCTATCTATCTATTATCTATCTATATATATATATATATATATATATATATATATATATATATATATATATATATATATATATATATATATATATATATATATATATATATATATATGATATTGGTGAATAGGTTTATAGGCAAATATAGATAGATAGATAGATATGGATAGACAGATAGACAGAAAGATATACTCGTCTTCACCACGACTTTCATTTTTTTTTCTTCTACTCCCAGGATGGTCGAGAGCTGGTGAAGTCAACTACAGCAGGGGAGGATATCTCATCCTCTCCCCTTTTGTCCTTGTTTCGTCGGCCGACTGTTGTGGTTGAGTCGTTGCCAAAGCCCTGGTGAAGGAGGAAGCCATCCTCTCTCTTCCTCCGTTTGCTCGCCTCACACACACACACACACACACATATCCCAGGCTCGGCTGAATGGAAAAGATAATTTTACCAAACGAATCGAGAGCCGTTCACTCAGGTGGTTTGGTTGGAGGATGAGAGATTGAGAGGTGTGTGTGTGTGTGTGTGTGTGTGTGTGTGTGTGTGGTGAGCTAGAAGGTGGGAATGTGATGTTGGTCCAGTAACGAGTGATAGTGATGGAATATATATCAATATATATATATATATATATATATATATATATATATATATATATATATATATATATATATATATATATATATATATATATATATATATATATATATATATATATATATATATATATATATATATATATATATATATATATCAATATATATATATCAATATATATATATATATATATATATATATATATATATATATATATTGATAACGGTTGTTTTGGTTGTTTAAGACAGTTTTGGACGGAACCAAAAGTCTAAAAAAGAGATGGTTTAAAGAAAAATAATCACATGACAGAGTGTATGTTATAACGATAGGTCGCGGAGAACGTCTAGACTAACGAAGGATATTCATTAATGAAGGTCTCCTTACGCTGGCATCTAACGAGGCTTAGCACCGAAGATCCTCATAACGAAGACCCGGAATATCGAGGAGTATCGTGAGAGATTACATTATGAGAACCTACAACGTCATCGAGCGTCTGCGTCTGCGTCTGCTGGGGGACTGGACGGAGTCCATACTCGTGGACGAGAAAGCTATACACGCTAGTGTTAAGGTGGAAATCCAGAGTGTGTGTGAGACGCCCTGAAGAGCTGAGCAAACGTAGGGTGAAATTGGCATCATTCTCCATGTACTACTGGGCCAAAAAGGCAGATTTTTCCATAAGGTATAAATCTATTTACACTTGGAGCATATATATATACATATATATCAACTCCTTGAAGTACTCTGTCCATCATTTACTGAATAAGGTTAGAGAGGACTGAGCATAGGAGAAACTCTTGCCTGACGTGGACGCCCGTGTGGAAAGACCTAAGGGAATACACACACACACACACACACACACACACACGACACACGACAGCATCATCGTGAGCTTTGGATATCACACTGTGTATAGGAAGGAGAAAATGTTATACTCAAGGCTCCTCACCTCACTCCCTCTCCCTGGATAGCAGCAACCTCATTCAGCACCGGGCTCATCTTATTTACCTCCCACCACCTCAAGGATATCATACCATCAGCTCTCTCTCTCTCTCTCTCTCTCTCTCTCTCTCTCTCTCTCTCTCTCTCTCTCTCTCTCTCTCTCTCTCTCTCTCTCTCTCTCTCTCTCTCTCTCTCTCTCTCTCTCTCTCTCTCTCTCCCCTGTGCCAGGGTTTCACACGAACTCTGACAATATTTGCTCGAGGATGTTTTTGTTTTTTTCTTCAGATAAGAAAATGAAAATTCACTGAAAGAAGAAATCTTTTAGCTCATTGTTCTACAAAACATAAACGAAGAGTATCCTAAATGATTTAGAGAGAGAGAGAGAGAGAGAGAGAGAGAGAGAGAGAGAGAGAGAGAGAGAGAGAGAGAGAGAGAGAGAGAGAGAGAGAGAGAGAGAGAGAGAGAGAGAGAGAGAGAGAGAGAGAGAGAGAGAGAGAGAGACAGAGAGAGAGAGAGAGAAAGAGAGAGACTCTACCACAGGAAACAGCGAGGGAGGCTGTTCTTCCCTACATATTTACAGCCGGGCAGTTAGTTAGCTGTCTGTGATGGCCTGTAGCAGGAAGGATGGTCCGCCTGCTGGAAATTATCGGGCCTCCCTCACTTCCCTTCCTCAGTCTTATGTCTTGATGACACTGAGAGTTATGGCTACCTATAGATTGTCTTGTCTCCTCTCCTTTTTTCCCCTGGTTAATAACGAAGGCTGTAGTCTGATGTATAGCCTCTCTTCGCCCGTGATCTTGAAGAACGAAGACAAAGGCTTCATTGGATAAGGATCGTACTACATCTCCTGTGTTGAATTAGATGAGATGATAAGGGAGAGAGATAATGACAGCAGGTGGAGAATGTATTCTCTCGTCCTTTTATCTCAGAGAGACTGGAGGTAATGACAGAGATTATCTTTTATTTAGTGTGAGTGGTGATCATATAGAGTGTTGATCGTATCAGATGGAATCAATTTAAGGAAAGCAAAGTTGAAATCATAGGCAATACCCAATGGTTTTTGAGTTTGTAAAAGAACTCAACACTTTCTCACTGTAATTAAATGAGATCGTTATTCTAAGATGATTATTGCTGTCGAGTATAATGAGGATAATAAAGGCTTGATTAAGCAGTCGATATAAGGACGATTACTTTATTGATTGGAACACTTTGATTGGCAGCGTCTGATTACCGTAGAATATTGGGATTAATTGAATGAAAATGAACGACCAAAGTCCCTTAAATAAAGAAAAGCCAACAGCAGCGTAGGAATACAGTAGTTTGACCTTCTTATGTGGGCGAGATTGTCCAAAGACTGACCTCCTCCAATTTGAGAGGTCGTCCCAATATCGACCTCTTCAGGTGGGTGAAGCTATGCCAGGATTGACCTCTTCCGTTGAGGGAGGTCATGTTAGAATCGACCTCTTCATGTAGCCGAGGTCATTCTAGGATTGACCTCCTCAGGGGTGTGAGGTCATGTTAAAAGTGACCTCTTCAGGTAGGCGAGGTTATTCTAGGATTGACCTCCTCAGGTGTGTGAGGTCATGTTAAAAGTGACCTCTTCAGGTAGGCGAGTTTATTCTAGGATTGACCTCCTCAGGTGTGTGTGAGGTCATGTTAAAATTGACCTTTTCAGGTATGATAGGTCGTCCTAGAATTGACCTTTTCAGGTAGGCTAAGTCGTTCTTGGAATGGCCTCTTGAAGGGGTTAAAGTCATGCTACGAATTACCTCCTTAGGCCGACGATGTAAAATTCTCTAAAAGCGTCAGGGGGATAAATGCCTCAGACGAGCGAGTTTAAATACCTGCAACACGCCTGGGTTAAATACCTGTGACGCGTCCGGTTTAAATGGCTCCGAGAGGTTCGGTTAAATGCCTTTCACGAGTGCGGCTCAAATACCGTAAACAGTCGGCCTTCAAATGCCTTTGGATGAGTTCTTTAGGATTATATGCCTCCCATGCGCCGTGTGTAAATGCAGGTAACTAATTGGGTTTAGATGCTTTAAATGCATCTAGGGTTTAGGCGTTTCTTTTTTCTTTAAGTTTAAAAGTTTTAAGACTCAGTGGATCAAATGCCTCAAACAGGGTGAGTTTACATTTCCCCGGCGCTTTTTTTTTTCAATGTCCTCGGGAGATGAAGTTTAAAGATGCCCCTTGCATATCGGGTTTAAATGCCTATGGAGTGACAGGTTCAGCGTTTAAAATTTCCAGCCGTGGTATATTCAGATATTCCAGTACACTAGAATCTAAAAACATAATCAGAATAATCCATATACACTAACCCGGTGGATTTATGTAGTACAGTTCGGTACATATTCATACCTCCGCTCGAAGGATTTATGTACCCCAGCTCGGTAGAATTATATACCAAGGTTTGAATGATTTTTGCCCCATATTCAGTGGATTTATATACCACATCTTATTGGATTTATATACACAATTCCGTGGATTTACATCCAAAACTCGACAGATCTATCATGTATCTCAAACAGTAGATTTAAATGCTACAGATTGGCTGATTTATATGCTATAGTCCAGTCAATTTCTAGATCTAAGCTCGAGTAATTTATATGCAACGACCCGATGGGTTTATATACCGCGGCCCGTAGGACTTAGATACCACAGTTCAGCAGATGAATGCACCTAAGCTTGGGGGAGTTATATACACCAGCCTTGCGAATTTGTACGTCTCGTCATAGTAGATCCATTTTCTTTTTTACTACAGTGTAGCAAGTGTAAATGCTTCAGCTGTATGGGCTTTGCCATCTCGTTTGTACTGCTGTGTATATCCTTCTTTTCATAAAGCGAGATTGTTCGTCAAGGACATCAAATTTTAGTGCGTAACAAGTTTTCAAGGCTTCCCCTCCACTTTCGTGTGTTATTTGTATTTGTATCTCGTGGGTTAAATGATTTTCCATCCAGAGACCATGCCATGTCAATCTTCATCAACACACAGACCAAGCCAGCATAAAGCACATACCACAAAGACATAGAAAGCAAGATGATATCCATTTCCCACCACAAATCACAGAGTAGACGAAGCAAAGAAATATACTTGGACAAAGCTACTCACCATCAACAGAAACCATTAAGAGGAAAACTCAGGCTTTGAACGACACCATCACAGACTTAATCACTGGAGAGCAGACAACAAACTACCTCATCTCCCTTAACATTACAGACCACAAAACTAATAGCAACTAACTCTGGCCAGTAGTAGAGAACATTCACATTTCCCACACCATCCCCCAGCTCCCACACATGATATAGCACTTCTAACCCGAACATTCACATTTCCCACACCACCCCCAGCTCCCACGCATGATATAGCACTTCTAACCCGAACATTCACATTTCCCACACCACCCCCAGCTCCCACACATGGTATAGCACCTCTAACGCAAACTATCAACATCCTTTTGATAAAGTGTACCCTCGAACTATGGTCATTGAAGAAGTGAAGGAGCCTTTTGCCACCATTAAGATACCCCAGCTGAGTCGTAGTAAGAGAGCAAGACAGAAGCTGTGACGGTGTCATAACTAGTGCTTCTGGCTATCTACCCTCTTCCTGGGAGGAAAATGGTTCTGTATATTATTCCAAACTTTCGCAGTTGCTGGCAAAGTCCATAACTTTCAGGGCAAAAAAGTTAAACGCTTTCGGAATTATGTGAAAACATAAATTTGACCAGAAATGATAGAAGTTGAGTTATTAAAACTTCATTTTTCTAGGGAAGCTTTGTTGAAAATTAAGAGAGTCGATTTTAGAAGCTTTCTTTCGTTGTTCTAATGGTCTGTTTATTGATGGGGTATCTCCGGTGTGTGTGTGTGTGTGTGTGTGTGTGTGTGTGTGTGTGTGTGTGTGTGTGTGTGTGTGTCTGTTTGTGTTCATCTTTTTCTAGCGAATTCGGTTTCTTTTCATCGTTACATGAAATCTATTATCATTATCATTGTTACGTCCAGTGTTTGTTTACCCCCTCTCTCTCTCTCTCTCTCTCACATTACTTGATTCATTGCCAGTTATATATATATATATAATATATATATATATATATATATATATATATATATATATATATATATATATATATATATATATATATATATATATATATATATATATATATATATATATATGTATATATATATATATACTCTTCATCCACATATGTAGTCTAAAAACTCCTTTCCCATCCCCCCCCATTACACCATTACACATCCAACCCCTTACACACATACATACACACATCTGCCCCTTATTCCTACCAAACATTCCTAACCCATCCCGAATCCACACACCTTAATTTCTTTCCCATCTATATGCCTATGTCACGTTTAACCAAACATTTCCTCGTAGACACACCTGATACACTCATTGGTCAACGCCTACGTAACCCCTCCGCCCACACACTCACAAACTTCCACGAACACACACACACACACACACCCACGCCTTCCCTCCACAAAAGTCACCACACCAAACCTTTAAGCCTCCTTCCTCCTAATCCTCTAACTCTTCTGTATATTGCTACAACCTGACTCCCACCCAAACACTCACTCTGTTCCCCCACCCTACTCTCACCTTCCCCCATGTTACTCAGCCACATACCCGCTTTCCCCTCTCTCTTCCACCCCCCTTCTACTCCTTCCCAGAACCCCTCTCCTCCTCCTCCCATGGTAATATTACCAGGAAAAGATTAAACATTATGCCACATATTTCTCTTTTAACCTCAGAGGCACCAGGGCTCAGGAAGTCAACACAGAGCAGGAGATGATGAAGCCAAAGTGGAGCTCGCGAACCGAGGCGGAGAGAGAGTGAGTGAGAGTGAGAATCTCTCTCTCTCTCTCTCTCTCTCTCTCTCTCTCTCTCTCTCTCTCTCTCTCTCTCTCTCTCTCTCTCTCTCTCTCTCTCTCTCCCCTGTCATATTTCCTTGGACCGCTGTTGGCTGTTGCTGAATATTGTCGCCAAGACGTGATAGCGTTATAACCCTCGGAGCCCCTGTCGGCTGTCACAGGCAAAATTTTATAGAGGGTGCAGAAAGTCGTACTTCTCGTCCAGAACGCTTTTACGCAGCTTTTACTCACTTTTACGCAGCTTTTACTCACTTTTACGCAGCTTTTACTCACTTTTACGCAGCTTTTACTCACTTTTATAGTCCTATCTTATGGGATTGATACTCCCATGGTGGGTGTTTTGCGTAGATACTGGGCGAAATTGCTCTCTCTAACAGTACACAGATCGAACACCGATTCTGATTGAGGAGATTGTGAGTCTTAGAGTTAAAGAGAGGGCACAGTGTGAGTTGACGTGTCTTCAAGTGTAGGTGTGTGTGTCAGATTAGGGGAGGTTGTATGCTAGTGGGTGGACTGAAAGCCAGGCGGCGTCCCCCCACGTGTGGGTGAAGGGAGGGAAGACAGGACAGCAACCTGGTCCAATGGGAATGAGACATGACATAGCACCGAAGTGATGGCTTGGCGAGCAGCCGCCGATGATGACCCTTCCAATACCCAGGTGGGTTGTATTGGCAGAGCCCGAGAGAGAGAGAGAGAGAGAGAGAGAGAGAGAGAGAGAGAGAGAGAGAGAGAGAGAGAGAGAGAGAGAGAGAGAGAGAGAGAGAGAGAGAGAGAGAGAGAGAGAGAGAGAGAGAGAGAGAGAGAGAGAGAGAACTGTATTGGTCGGTTTTATACATGTGGAGGAAATTCTTACATCTGGGCTGATGCATAACGCATTCCTTTTGATTCGTCCATATTTTTTTTTGGGTGTTTGTGTTGTTCCCGATCAAATACTTTGTTTACGGGGATATTACTCGTATGATAATACTTCTCCGCTGTTGCAGTTGGAGTATGCATGTGTTCTGGGTATGGATCACATCTATAATCCAACCAACATGCAGAGAATTTTGTGTATGTGTGTGTGTGTGTGTGTGTGGAAGATGAGGAATATCAACTTCTTAAATCCTCCATTAATGGAGATATTCTTCTCTTTCGTAGAAACAATAGAGAGCTTTTGTTTTGTGGGGATTCGGTCCGTTGTTAGGCCCCTTTTAAGCGTGCTTTTACATCATGGGTTTATGGCCTGTTTTTACGACCCATTAGGAAAGCTTTATTGTTACAAATGTTTGGCCTTCTCCTACACTACTCTTTCCCGGTGGTATAGAGTTACCCTTCCCACGCACCACACCTCCCTTCTCTGGGGTGAGACCTTAGATTTCCCATGTGGTCTTGCACAAGATGTTCCCTCCATCACCCATCCTCCTCCCTCCCTCTCCCTCTACCCACAGGTAAGTAGGGAGGAGTAGATGGAAGGAGAAGCTTCGTATACTACTATCCTGCCTCTATCTATCTTTCTTTACGAATGCTTCTCTGTATCTTTTCTCCCCTCCCAACAATATCCCATCACTTAGTATCTAACACCATTCAAGCTCTACACGATCGTCAGGATACTATTATCAGCAACTGGAACGCGTTTAATCTCAGGACAACGGATCGCATCCACCTCAGGAGCCCATCTGGTTGGGAGGGTCGCTAGCGACGCGCCACGAATGAATGAAATCGTGGCGTCGAGTATTAAACATTTGCTCCCAATGAATTTAAATGGACGGAACGCGCCAAGAATGAATTAATCTGTTCTAGTTTAGGAGCTGCGTCCCAAAGCTTAGAATTAAAGTGACTGGAAAGCAACGAGATTTAAATGTCAGAGACCCAGACAAGCTCTGGCGGTTTAGAGCGAACCAAAAAAGCAGAGCTGAATGACTGGCACGCTCAGAGTGTAAACACCCGTGCGTAAACAGATGTGATCAGTGAATTTCAAATGGCCAGAAAACGTCACTGGTGCACGGACGTACGCGACGTATGTGACCAATTCAAACGACTGGGATATGTCAGAAATGAACGAACGTTCGTGACACGTGCAAGCAGTTGCGATCGGTCAATTTAAATGGCTTGAGGACGTCGGGGATGAACGAATGTACGAAAAGAGAAAAGTCTACGACCCGTCGCTTTCGAATGACCGCTGCGCCCCAAAATTAAATGACCCGTTCGGCGCGGACTTTAAACGGCTGTGCCTCGCTGAATATAAATATCCACGGAGCCGAGATTAAATGTTGAGACGCGCCGTGTTTAAATGCCTGTGAATGACTTTAAATGTCAGCAGGGGGGTAAATATTGACGACGCGGTGGGTTTGAGGGGGCTGTAACGTGGCGAAATTAAATACTTCGAAAGACAAAACGAGGTTTAAGGTGACTGTACACCAAGAGGATTAGTTATTTTAGGTACAAGCAGTGAGGAGAGATTGGTTTTTTTAAACTCAAGCCGGGTTTCATAGGGTTGTAAGTCATCGAGATTGCCTGTTTTAGATACAAACCGGGTTTCAAACTGGCTATATAGGTCGATGAAATCGCTTGTAGACTGAAGCCAGGTTTAACAGACTGTAAGACATTGATTGTGATGACGTTAGAAACAAACCAGGTTGCAAGGCGGACATATATTAGTCTTTTAATCACGAGTCTGGTTTATCAGGCTGTACGGTGGCGAGATTTGCTGTTTTAAGAGATAAACCAAGTTTAACGGTCGACGATATTAGCTCTCACAGAGGCAAACCAGGTTTTATGGGGTATAGGATGGCGAGATTTGGTGTCTTAGATGCGAAGATAGTTTAGACGAGTGTAATCATACTTGTGCATGATTGCATGTGTGTTTGTATGCATATGCCTGTGTGTGTCTGTACGTTTATATGTGCTTTTGTATGCATATACGTGTATGTATCTGTACATTCATATGTGCTTTTCATGTTCGCGTATATCCCTAAAAGTGTAAAGGCATATGTGTGTATGATTTTTGAATGTGTATGTGTGTGTTTATGTGCATCGGTGCATGTTTGGGCAGTTTTGCATGATTTTGAGTATACCTTTGTCCTTATACTTTTGCGTTTGTGCATTCGTTTTTACTGTGCATGTTTGTGTGTATGATGATGTCTTCGTTCCTATGAAGGACAACATACTGTACTCCACATATTCATTCTACTTCACAACAACCCAGAATTTTGTGGACTTCACAATAATTCAGAAATTTGCGCAAATCCTTCATTTCAAGGCAGACTGACTTGAAAGATTGCGAGTGTTATAGCTCTATAAAACCCAGACTCATTCCTCATTCCATCTATATTTAAGTCTGTTAAAGGATTGCATAGGGGGTCAAATGCCAACCAACCTAAACTCTATGATTTAGGCTACAGTCTCTTACAGTCTCAATCGACCGAGAGACTGTAACACTGATACCATTACACAAGCTGGGTATAATTTCGCAGATGAATTTGCAATTTAAGAAATTTTGTTCATCCATATAAATCATCGAAGTTCACTAATAAACCCCTTTTATATCGACATTACTGATTGTATTTTAGAGGGTATGGAGATCGGCACAAAGATGTCTATTTACATACCCCACAGTACGATCATGAAAGTTAAAAAAGAATCTTATTTGACTATTTCCGACTCTTCTTTGGGGGTCAATGGCCAGAAGAGATGATCGGTTTGTTCCATTTGTTCATTTCGTGGCCATTTATCATCCAATATTCATCAAATCTGGCGCAATTGTTTTTCCATATACCCCACAGATGGCGGTGACAAATTCATAAATCTGTTTATAAAGACTTCTTCAGAGTTCAAAGGTTACAGAAAGATTAAGGTTTATGATCTCGGTTTCATTTTTCTTGTTATTCCTCGTTTATGTATTTTCGTCCTTTCCACCTCGAAGATTGGAAAATCCAGTGTTCATTCAGGAATGGCTAGAGCTGATCTTAAGAGAGAAGAAAAGCAATATTTCTATTTCTAGAGAGGTAAACCTATCCAGGATATAGAATAAGCTTATTTTGGTATAGCTAAGGAGAGAGAGAGGCTCCGTGTCTATCCTTAGAAGTTCAAGGATTCATAGACGAGAGAGGACGGATTTCAGGAACTATACAACAACAGATAGAAATAGCATATAAGGACAGACAGAAAACGTCGAGTGTAGCACGAGATGGGTCAGGGATAGAGACCCTGGGATAAAGGGGGGATGGTCAGGTATGGCTAAAGACCATGGGATAGAGATGGGTCAAGCAGGGATAGAGAACCCTGGGATAGAGATGGGTCAAGCAGGGATAGAGACCCCTGGGATAGAGATGGGTCAAGGCCTGGAAACCCTGGGATAGAGTTGGGTCAATGCTAGAGACAGATAGAGATGGGTCAAGGCCTGGAAACCTTGGGATAGAGTTGGGTCAGTGCTAGAGACCCTGGGATGGAGAATCTTAACGTCCAGCCCGGGATAGTCCCGGTTGATTCAGGTAACTTCTGAAACTCTACTGGCCCCCGGGCTGCTCATGTCTTATTCATGACTCGTTCTGACCCCGCTCGGCACGTGTACCTACCTCCTCCCTGCTCTTGCTTCTTGCCTCTCTCTCTCTCTCTCTCTCTCTCTCTCTCTCTCTCTCTCTCTCTCTCTCTCTCTCATGTACAGTTCTACTGTATGGAGAATAAAACGGAATTCCCAAATCTCTACGGACATTGCTACCACATATTTCATTACATCCTCCCCCCCCCCCCCTCTCTCTCTCTCTCTCTCTCTCTCTCTCTCTCTCTCTCTCTCTCTCTCTCTCTCTCTCTCTCTCTCTCTCTCTCTCTCTCTCTCTCTCTCTCTCTCTCGGGCAACCGACCCAGGCTCCAGGAAAAAGCTGATTCTCATTTGTTTTCCCGGAGACAAGACTTCTCACAAGAGTATGAGACAGGCAGGTGCCTCGGAAGTGTGGAGGATGGGGAGAGGGGAGATAATCTGGTGGAGGTGGAGGCTGGGGAGAAGGGCGACAATCGGGGAATGGAGGCCTGAAAAGGGGGAGAGTAGTGGAGAGCGGAGGCTAGGGAATGGGGAGGGTAGTGGGGAATAGAGGGTGGCAAGAAGGGGAGGGAATGGGTGAAGTGGAGGCTGGGGAGAAGGGAGAGTAGAGGAGGGCTGTGGCTTGAGAGAGAGAGAAAAGAGTAGAGAAATAAGGCTGGGGAGAAGGCAGAGCAGCGGGGAGGAGAGAGAGAGAGGGAGAGAGAGAGAGAGAGAGAGAGAGAGAGAGAGAGAGAGAGAGAGAGAGAGAGAGAGAGAGAGAGAGAGAGAGAGAGAGAGAGAGAGAGAGAGAGAGAGAGACGAAGGTATCTGAGATTAAGAAGATACAGGATACGAACTGAACAGACATAGATGATTAAGAGATACGGAGGTGAGGTAACTTGCTACTATACACCTCACAACGCAACACCACCATCGCCAACCAATGACCACCTCTTCAACTCCATAACCACCTCTCGAACCCACAACCACGCCTCACCCCACAAACTTACCAAACCCTCCCTCCCTCCTCTTCCCCGCCACATTAGTTATGGTCGTACTGTATACATCCATATCTACTATCATTATATATATATATATATATATATATATATATATATATATATATATATATATATATATATATATATATATATATATATATATATATATATATATATATATATATATATATATATATATATATATATATATATATACAAAAAAAAACCTTCAAACAAATTTATCTAAAAAAATCAAAGTACATATCCATTCCTCCCTTGTAGAGAAACAGAAACACATTCCTTTACGTACATTCCACGTACTGTTCTATTGTAGTGTCCAGACTGAGAGAAATTCTTTGAAAGAAAAGTATTTGTTTACCAAGAAAACACTGTTGATAGGCAAATACCATAGTCACCCAAATACCACAAATGTCACTTACCATCAGGTACACGTATGTGCATAGATTACCTTCAGGGGCCAGGTAATACCCTATATATGAATTCCCTTTAACTACCATTTGGCACTGAATATATAGAGTACCTTCAGGCATTTTTTGACATTACAGGTACTAATTACCTTTAGGCATTTCTTAAACATCACAGGTACTAATTACCTTCAGGCATTAGTCATTATTATAAATATGAATTACCTTATTGCATCAGTTGACATGACAGGCATTAATTACCTTCTGACATCACATAGTATTAAGAATATAGATTACCTTACAACATCATTTAAGTGAATGATGGGGAAATTCCGGGTTATGAAGCGTTGATTAAACGAAGGCGTCCTACCTGAGCGGTGGCTTGGCGTGACCCAGGGTCATTACCGTTCCTGCTGTTACTGTGACCTCAGTAGTATTCAGCTTGACCCGGGCTGACATTTAAAAGCTTTAGGCTCCTGGCTACTCTCTCTCTCTCTCTCTCTCTCTCTCTCTCTCTCTCTCTCTCTCTCTCTCTCTCTCTCTCTCTCTCTCTCTCTCTCTCTCTCTCTCTCTCTCTCTCTCTCTCTCTCTCTCTCGCTTTCTTCGTTGCCCTACTTCTTCATTCATTGAGTTTACCTTATCTATTACTATTCGTTACCCCTATTTGAATGCATTAATTTACAAATGGGTATATCCATCATATATATCAAAAGATGGAATAAACACAACTACTACTATAATAATAGTAAGAATGATGATAATAATTATAATAATAATGATAGTAATGATAATTATTATAATAGTAATAATAATGATAATGATAATAACGATAATAATGATGATAATAATAATAATAATAATAATGATAATAATAATAATAATAATAATAATAATAATAATAATAATGATAATAATAATGATAATAATAATAATAATAATAATAATAATAATAATAATGATAATAATAATAATAATAATAATAATAATAATGATAATAATAATAATAATAATGATAATAATAATAATAATAATAATAATAATAATAATAATAATAATAATAATAATAATAATAATAATAATAATAATGATAATAACAGTAATAATAATAGTAATAATAATAATAATAACAGTAATAATAATAATGATATGACAATATTAATATCTCCCTGATCCATAAAGACTAATTAGACCAACACATACAATTAATTAGTTCCTGTTGAAATCTAGTGGAAAAACATTAATGATTACTGATCAAATTCTTTTAAACTTTCATCACCAGACAAAAAACGTTCAAATGATACGCACGAATAGTTATCAATTGATGTATCTTATTTTGATTTGAGGAAAGTTTTTAAGTATTCAATTATGTTAAAAGGAAGAGATAAAGTACCAGAAGGCTACACCATCATACCCAGAGGTCGTACCGTCGTGCTCAAAGATCTTATAACCTCAGTGATCATATTAGAATATCCACTGAGCCTTAACCAAGAGGAAGAGCCTCCATGATATATTGCAGTCAAAAAAAAATCAAAAAAAAAATCAAAAAATCAAAGAA
>NC_092253.1:5175000-5190000 GCF_036320965.1 Panulirus ornatus | reverse complement strand
TGGCAAATAAACAGAACAACGCATCAGACATCAACTTGCAAATGACAAATATTCATTTAATAGTCACGTGAACAAACAGACGGCGAAACAGTGAAAAAAAAAAGTTCTTCCTACATTTCTAGATTCGTCCGAGAACACAGAGAACATAGGAACAGACGAAAACCCACCTGCCATCGCGCCCGGGATCATAATTCGTCCGGAGCAACGATTGCATTTTTCTACACCGATAACGGAGCTGAAAGTCTTCGTCAATTGAGCGTGTGAGTCCTGATGACTCTCAGAGAACTTGAACGTTTACTTTCCTGCCGACGCTGCAGGAGGCTGTCGGCAACGGCTCGCTTCGCGTTGTGTACCCGTCCCGAGGCGTCGTTAGAGAGTGTGGGTATCCCCGCGCATCCCAAATACAAGAGAGGCATTACGCAAATTGCTACGCAAATTGCCAGAATGCATATGGAGGAGACGCTCTCTCTCTCTCTCTCTCTCTCTCTCTCTCTCTCTCTCTCTCTCTCTCTCTCTCTCTCTCTCTCTCTCTCTCTCTCTCTCTCTCTCTCTCTCTCTCTCTCTCTCTCTCTCTCTCTCTCTCTATCCATCTATCTGTCTATTTCATGTCTGTAGCTGTTGGCTTGTGAGGCCATGAGTGGTCAGAGAAGGGGAACCAGAGAGAGAGAGAGAGAGAGAGAGAGAGAGAGAGAGAGTATGTTACTACCTTCCTGGTATCACGTTCGACGATATTATACTATGAGGTTAGGGCTAACGCCTGACTTTCACTGTAGCGTAAAAGAGATACAGAGAGAGAGACGGGGGAGAAAGAAATGGGGAGAGAAGAAGACGGTGATTTGCTGGCACAGCCAGGCAATATGTTCTGGCGGGATTACAAGCCTGCTGGAACGATCTAGAGTGAGAGATGCAGTCCCTGTGGTGGTGAGGAGTGACAATGATGGTCAGGCAGATGCGTGAGAGAAATATATATATATATATATATATATATATATATATATATATATATATATATATATATATATATATATATATATATATATATTTCTCATTCGCTCACATCCACCCGTTCTTGCCACTTCATATACCCCCGGTTCCTTGTCTGCAAATTGTAACACATCGCGAGCGAAAATTCGCCATCGACAAGACTACATCATCACCATCATCATCAACAGTGAACGAAGGAAAGAATATAAAGTACAGGCTCTTTCAGGACCTCCTCCTCCTAACATAGGAACCCATCTATCCCTGCTTCCACCTGGAGTGCACGCATCCTTTGAGGATGGAAGGAGCTTCTTTAATGGGGGGGTCCTGTGAGACTACCTCTATGTTGCTTGCTTTGGGTACGCGCGAGAGGGGAGGGTGATGGTGGTGGTGATGGTAAAAGTGAGGGATGACGCTTCTCATAGATTCGCATCATAGAGAGAGAGAGAGAGAGAGAGAGAGAGAGAGAGAGAGAGAGAGAGAGAGAGAGAGAGAGAGAGAGAGAGAGAGAGAGAGAGAGAGAGAGAGAGAGAGAGAAATGTCTGTCTGTCTGTGTGTCTATCTGAGTATTAGTCTGTCTCTATGTCTGTCTCTTCGTCATTTTGCTTTTTTAAATCCGTTCCCATTTTATGAGGTAGATGAGGCGTATTTAGCCACACAAATGCTCATCATTTAACTCAGATTTGGTGCGTTGAGGTGAACAAGGTCTTCCAGACCACTACAGCACTTCAAAGCCTTTCGCTATTCTTGATAAGTTAGGTTCATTAGACTGTCGTCCTCATTAATCAAGCCAAGCTCAGACACAACACGCTTATACTCAGCATATTGAACGACGTTCTCTCGTAGATCTGATATCCACATCTTTCAAAGAACTGTTGTCTGTCGACGACCTCAACTCTGGTTAAAGAAATTAGAGTTTGTGATCAGGTCACCATTCACTCTCCTCTCTTGTCCACGGTGGGCAAATTTATGGCTTTTCCCCTGAACTTAACTCTCTCAATTCAAGCTTTCAGCATCTCAATCATTTGTACCTCCCATCATCCTTTATATAACGGGAGGACAATTGTCATTCTCAGGTCATTTGATATTTGAGGACAGATTCACGCAAGTGTTACACACTTGTCCACCTGTGTTTCACCTCCCATCTTCACTATGTTACCTGCTATTACATTCACACTTAATCGTCTATCCTTTTCACTTACACTTCCTCTCTGCAATGTCTTCCTCTCCTCCTTAATCTAACCAGAGCTTCCCTGGGCTCTAATTCCATCGAATTAACGCCCACATCCATCATCCCTTCAACTCCCTTCAGTTCCTTTGAGGTATTCAATCAAATCTTTGTCTCCCCTTTCCAACAGCTCTCATCCATTCTTGTCGAGCAAGCAAGACTCATCTTGCTCACACATTCCTCTCTACACATGTCTCCCTCTTTCATCTGTGTAAAGATATTAATATACCCCCTTCCCTCCCCGCTTATGTAAGAAATAAAAATAAAAACACTTATAACATTCTAGATATGTACTCCATAAAAGAATTATCCCCCAAGATATTTATGCCAGACATCTCAGTTACAGGGTATGATATCATGCGTTTAGTACAACAACAGGTATATCGTGTCTCATGATGCAGTTACACCACTGAAAAGAATATATATAGTGTTATACCACGTGTCATAAATGGACTACTGCATAGTCTATGCTTCGACTAGTTTCCTAAGAACGTCGATCATACAGCATTCTGCAATCTATCGACACAACATTTTCATTTCCTTTCTGTAACTATTAATATACAATATTCTTCACCTGGATGGGCTTTATGAGAAGCCTAGATAAACCGGCGAATCTATCAAATTCCAGTCCGTAAATTCATCGAGAATATACAATTTTTTCCGTTTTTAAGTTCCTCGAATGTGAATTTTTAATCCTTTTTAAGTTCCCCTAAAAACGGTAGATTCCGAACGAGTTGATTTGCAAAAGACTTTGCTATCAATTTATGTTTTTTCAGCTTGTGAGATCACGAGTAATGACTATACAGGAATTTAGCTGTGTGTGTGTGTGTGTGTGTGTGTGTGTGTGTGTGTGTGTGTGTGTGTGTGTGTGTGTGTGTGTGTGTGTGTGTGGTTACTGTAGTAATTTCATCTCCAGTTATCAAAGGAGCAAGTTAATACTTGTCGACACGAGAAATAGTTAAACATATACATCAAAGGCTATAAATGCAAATATTCAAAAGGCACCATGTTCACACACACACACACACACACACACACACACACACACACACACACACACACACACACAGAAACAAACATAAAGAAACAAAATAAAAGTAGTGAAATATATGTAAGTATTCAAATTCGAGACATTCAAAATTCCCGAGAGAATGCTGGGTATCTCCCTCTTCACTATCAGTCCTCATCATCTTCACTATGGGAGGAGACAACAACAAACTCATCATCACTATTCCCACGATACAACCATACTTGACTTCCCCTTCCTCGATATCACTGGCACATTGCCCCTAACCTGTAAGGGTCAAGTCAAACACCATTTTCAGTACAACATCAGCACCACGGGCAATTTGACCTCACCCTTATGGATCAGATACAAACGCTATCTTCACTACACCTTCCACGACACCTGTCCTTTAACATGAACCAAAAGTCAACGGTCACAATGGGAGAGATATGGTAAAGGAAAGGCAAAAGATATATATATATATATATATATATATATATATATATATATATATATATATATATATATATATATATATATATATATATATATATATATATATATATATATATATATATATATATATATATATATATATATATATATATATATATATATATATATATATATATATATATATATATATATATATATATATATATATATATATATATATCGTGATCACAAATAAATTTTCTGTAACACTCACTCTGTTTTTGAGACATCCTGGAAAGACTTTAAAGCTAGAATTCATTTTTCGCTTCTGACTGTCAACAGATGTATCAACTTTCATGTCATAACCTTTCACCTTTGACCTAAACATCTGGGGTCACTGAACTGCCTCCGTGTTTCAGTGACGCTAACAAGCTATTCAACGCCTCGCATTGATATTTTTTCCAATTGTCCTGGACACACTCATTATGTTTTTACAACCCCTTTTTTACAGGAACTATGAACATTTTGTATGTGTGTATATCTCAGGGAACAGTGTAACCAAGAGGGATATGTAATCAAAACACGACTCACAGCAACACACCTGCTGACAACAACATTGCTTATGAATCCTCATAGATACACTGTGCAATCCCTTTAGTCAGCGCTGTCGTACACTATGCAATCTCTTAAGTCAGCGCTGTCGCCAACAGACAATAACAATACAAGAGTAAATCAACATACGAGAGAGTTCATGGTTACGAAGAAGAAGAAAAAAATGTCACAGAATTTGTGTTCTATCGTTACTTCACCGTCTTTCCTCCCTGCCTCAGAGGGTACAATCAGTGGAAACATAATCTCTCTAGCAATCTGGCTCACACACCACACACACCATTACGTTGCTCAGTCGTTGAACTCACTCTACCAAGAATTAACGATTACATTAGAGGCTGGGGTCTGGCTGCTGCTGCTGCTGGTGGTGTTGGTGTTGCTGGAGAAGGATGGTGGGGGTGGGGAAGGATGGTGGTGGTGGTGGAGAAGGATGGTGGTGGTGAGGAAGAAGAATGGTGGTAGTACTAGTGGTGATGGAAGGATGGTGGTGATGGGGAAGAAGAATGGTGATAGTACCAGTGGTGATGGAGGTAGTGGGGAAGAGAAATGGTAGTGTTAAGGAAACGGTGTGGAAGGGTTATGGGTTGCGGGGATGGATGGTGGTAGTGTTGGTGGTTCTGTTGGAGGATATTTGTTGGAGATACCATTAGGAGGATGGGAATAGAATGCTATGCTGCAAAACCTTAAAGTACATGGTGAAGTATGGAAGAAAAGGGAGGGAGTCAAAGCGGCAAATACATCAGTGGCATCTAACAGAGGATGAGATAATTCCTTTAACTACAAAAACTAAATATCCTATCTATCCAAGTGTTCGAATCCCGTAACACTTCCATTCTACAGGAGGGTAGATCATCCACATTGACTCAAAAACCAACCCATAGAACATCCTCCCCACATCACATACATAAAAAAGAAAATGACAGAATTCCCTCCACTTGTTAAAATCCTCCTCACTCAATCACTCCAGGAAAAGATGTGGTGTTGCCACGTTGGAATATGGGTGTTCTATTCCGGCTTAGTGGTTTACACACACCAGATGCCGTGGCTACACGCGATCTACATGGTTATTCCCTCGCTATCACCTCCTCCTCCGGTGTGTTCCTTTACACCAGCAGTTCACTCTCGTGGAGTTGCCTCGTGCCCTTACCTATGCCCTTGAGATGGTCCTTACAACCTTTCTCAACCCTCATTTTTTTTTCTCTTCCTCTCCTTCTTGCCCTTGCCCTTTGCATTCATCCTAGCTCTTACCTTTGAGCTAGCCCTTGTCCTTGCTCCTACCCATGCACTTTATTTGCCCTTGTCCTAGCCCTTTCTTTCTTCTACTGACCTTTGTCCTTGCCCTTGCCCTTGTAACTCAACTCTGATAGTTTTTTTTTTAGATAAAAGTTGCATGTGAAAAGACTTTAATCCAAATTTTCAATGCCTTTGTTCCTCGTGCTCACATTTTATATTCCTTCAGTTTATACCTGTTAGATCTCTTTTTTTTTCTTTTTTAATACACCAGAATTTCGTTCTAATGCTCTAATCTCTTATTTTTCTTTCTTTTTTCTTTTACGTAATATCTAATAAGACAATGTTTGTCAAAAACATGCAGTAAATAACCTAAGTGTATTATGTTAACAACAATAATAATAATGATAATGATAATGATAATAATGATGATGATAATAATGATACTAATAATAACAATGATAGTGATAATAATAATAATAATGATAACAATAATAATAATAATAATAATAATAATAATAATAATAATAATAATAATAATAATAATAATAATAATAATAATAACAATAATAATAATGATAATGATAATGATAATAATGATGATAATGAAAGCAACTTTTCGAATTCATTACAGCTAAAAGGAAGTAAGTATAAGGCAAAACACATGAAACATGAACATCATATCTATGAAAAGGAACGTTAAGTGTTAAGCAGTGTATGTGGTTACCCATTTGTACTGTACGGGGAGGGAGTTTTACACATGTGGGGCCCCATCTCTTATGTGTGTGTTTGTGTGTGTGTGCGTGTGTGTGTTGCCAGCAGGGTCCATTACCTGTGGTTACCTGGCGAGACAAGACTCGTTTTTCTTGATAGTGTGAAAACAGGCCGGGTTTCCCATTATCCCACAGCGGACCACCTCCACCTGCCATTACTGGAATTAGTCCACTGGGAATCTATCTTCTTCGCCTCTCTCTCTCTCTCTCTCTCTCTCTCTCTCTCTCTCTCTCTCTCTCTCTCTCTCTCTCTCTCTCTCTCTCTCTCTCTCTCTCTCTCTCTCTCTCTCTCTCTCTCTCTCTCTCTCTCTCTCTCTCTCTCTCTCTCCACAGCTTCTTCACACCCTCATCCTTCTCTCTCTTCCATCTTCCTTCCTTCCTTCCTTCCTTCCTTCCTTCCTTTCCTTCCTTCGTTCCCGCCTTCTTTTCGATCACTCTCCCCTGTGCACTCATAATTTCTTCTTTCAATATTTCCGCCTCCCTCATAAACCAACTCCGCCCCAACAACCCCTCGCTGCGCTCCTCATACATTCCTTCATCCATCCTCCATCATTATACCACACTCCTCCTACCACACGCCATTGACGTACTCTCCAACTTCCCATTCATTTCTCTTTCCCACCCCCATCGGACCGAAACTCCGTCTCCCCATGATTACAGCGCCGTCTCTGTACCCTCATTCCTAACCCCTGACGCAGGGGTAACACTGCCTCATGAAAGAATATCCTCGCTTAAAACAACACACGGCTCTATTGTCTTGCTCTATCGTCATTGTTTTGAAGATAAAATGGATTGGACAATTATAAACATGACGTACCTCACCTTATGTATCACGGATGTGTGTGTGTGTGTGTGTGTGTGTGTGTGTGTGCTCCTCACCTAAAAGGACTCTAGGATTAAAAAAAGAGGAACTAAAATGACATTTGTCGCTTAGGCAGTGAGAATTTCATCTAACCTCCGATGTCCTGTATATTCGACTCTCTCTCAAGACCTGTTATCATTTCTGGGTCTTGATGATATGTTAACTCCCGAAGGTCTGAGAAATTTATGAAACGTCTCATCTATATTCTTTGATGAATAATTCGATGAAACCATCAGCAAGGCTGATCGAGGCGGGTAGAGATGAGAAATGGTGGAGAGAGAGAGAGAGAGAGAGAGAGAGAGAGAGAGAGAGAGAGAGAGAGAGAGAGAGAGAGAGAGAGAGAGAGAGAGAGAGAGAGAGAGAGAGAGAGAGAGAGAGAGACAGAGACAGAGACAGATTGATAAAGAGACATAGAACCACATAAACCGAGACGATGTATTTCAAAGTCGTATTTCAGAGATGAACCACAACCAAGAAAGCCAGATCCCCCTGACCACGTAACCACGTGGACTATCTCATGTGACACCGTGACTCCAGAAACCCCCCTCCCCCCTCTCTCCCACCCCCCCAACCCCACCATTTCAGCAAAGGCCCCCCTCTCCCGTCTTGCAAAAATACGAGAGCGTAATGTAATAGGACGTCACGACTTCATTTGGTTTCTATTCATGGTGGACACCCTCAGAATGCGAGAGAGGGAGAGAAGGATATCTCCATCACAAGCCACTGGATTATACAAAGGTCTCCTCCAGGGAGGGTGGTCGAAAGCGGCTCTGCATGGAAGATCTTGTTGGTGGTGATGAAGAAGGTCATGGTTTTAGTTATCCATTACTACTACTACTACTACTACTACTACTACTACTACTACTACTACTACTACTCCCTCCCCTCTCTCGATTACTCCTGTCGGAGTGTCGTCAGTGGTTAGGTTAGGTTTCAAAGCCCTTCTTGCTCCGACTGCATCCGGGAATCTATTTCTTCTCCAGTGGGACATGGTTTTGTTTACCTTGCGTTGTCTCTCTCTCTCTCTCTCTCTCTCTCTCTCTCTCTCTCTCTCTCTCTCTCTCTCTCTCTCTCTCTCTCTCTCTCTCTCTCCTCTCTCTCTCTCTCTCCTCTCTCCTCCTCTCTCTCTCTCTCTCTCTCCACAGCTTCTTCACACCCTCATCCTTCTCTCTCTTTCCATCTTCCTTCCTTCCTTCCTTCCTTCCTTCCTTCCTTCCTTCCTTCCTTCCTTCCTTCCTTCCTTCCTTCCTTCCTTCCTTCCTTCCTTCCTTCCTTCCTTCCTTCCTTCCTTCCTTCCTTCCTTCCTTCCTTCCTTCCTTCCTTCCTTCCTTCCTTCCTTCCTTCCTTCCTTCCTTCCTTCCTTCCTTCCTTCCTTCCTTCCTTCCTTCCTTCCTTCCTTCCTTCCTTCCTTCCTTCCTTCCTTCCTTCCTTCCTTCCTTCCTTCCTTCCTTCCTTCCTTCCTTCCTTCCTTCCTTCCTTCCTTCCTTCCTTCCTTCCTTCCTTCCTTCCTTCCTTCCTTCCTTCCTTCCTTCCTTCCTTCCTTCCTTCCTTCCTTCCTTCCTTCCTTCCTTCCTTCCTTCCTTCCTTCCTTCCTTCCTTCCTTCCTTCCTTCCTTCCTTCCTTCCTTCCTTCCTTCCTTCCTTCCTTCCTTCCTTCCTTCCTTCCTTCCTTCCTTCCTTCCTTCCTTCCTTCCTTCCTTCCTTCCTTCCTTCCTTCCTTCCTTCCTTCCTTCCTTCCTTCCTTCCTTCCTTCCTTCCTTCCTTCCTTCCTTCCTTCCTTCCTTCCTTCCTTCCTTCCTTCCTTCCTTCCTTCCTTCCTTCCTTCCTTCCTTCCTTCCTTCCTTCCTTCCTTCCTTCCTTCCTTCCTTCCTTCCTTCCTTCCTTCCTTCCTTCCTTCCTTCCTTCCTTCCTTCCTTCCTTCCTTCCTTCCTTCCTTCCTTCCTTCCTTCCTTCCTTCCTTCCTTCCTTCCTTCCTTCCTTCCTTCCTTCCTTCCTTCCTTCCTTCCTTCCTTCCTTCCTTCCTTCCTTCCTTCCTTCCTTCCTTCCTTCCTTCCTTCCTTCCTTCCTTCCTTCCTTCCTTCCTTCCTTCCTTCCTTCCTTCCTTCCTTCCTTCCTTCCTTCCTTCCTTCCTTCCTTCCTTCCTTCCTTCCTTCCTTCCTTCCTTCCTTCCTTCCTTCCTTCCTTCCTTCCTTCCTTCCTTCCTTCCTTCCTTCCTTCCTTCCTTCCTTCCTTCCTTCCTTCCTTCCTTCCTTCCTTCCTTCCTTCCTTCCTTCCTTCCTTCCTTCCTTCCTTCCTTCCTTCCTTCCTTCCTTCCTTCCTTCCTTCCTTCCTTCCTTCCTTCCTTCCTTCCTTCCTTCCTTCCTTCCTTCCTTCCTTCCTTCCTTCCTTCCTTCCTTCCTTCCTTCCTTCCTTCCTTCCTTCCTTCCTTCCTTCCTTCCTTCCTTCCTTCCTTCCTTCCTTCCTTCCTTCCTTCCTTCCTTCCTTCCTTCCTTCCTTCCTTCCTTCCTTCCTTCCTTCCTTCCTTCCTTCCTTCCTTCCTTCCTTCCTTCCTTCCTTCCTTCCTTCCTTCCTTCCTTCCTTCCTTCCTTCCTTCCTTCCTTCCTTCCTTCCTTCCTTCCTTCCTTCCTTCCTTCCTTCCTTCCTTCCTTCCTTCCTTCCTTCCTTCCTTCCTTCCTTCCTTCCTTCCTTCCTTCCTTCCTTCCTTCCTTCCTTCCTTCCTTCCTTCCTTCCTTCCTTCCTTCCTTCCTTCCTTCCTTCCTTCCTTCCTTCCTTCCTTCCTTCCTTCCTTCCTTCCTTCCTTCCTTCCTTCCTTCCTTCCTTCCTTCCTTCCTTCCTTCCTTCCTTCCTTCCTTCCTTCCTTCCTTCCTTCCTTCCTTCCTTCCTTCCTTCCTTCCTTCCTTCCTTCCTTCCTTCCTTCCTTCCTTCCTTCCTTCCTTCCTTCCTTCCTTCCTTCCTTCCTTCCTTCCTTCCTTCCTTCCTTCCTTCCTTCCTTCCTTCCTTCCTTCCTTCCTTCCTTCCTTCCTTCCTTCCTTCCTTCCTTCCTTCCTTCCTTCCTTCCTTCCTTCCTTCCTTCCTTCCTTCCTTCCTTCCTTCCTTCCTTCCTTCCTTCCTTCCTTCCTTCCTTCCTTCCTTCCTTCCTTCCTTCCTTCCTTCCTTCCTTCCTTCCTTCCTTCCTTCCTTCCTTCCTTCCTTCCTTCCTTCCTTCCTTCCTTCCTTCCTTCCTTCCTTCCTTCCTTCCTTCCTTCCTTCCTTCCTTCCTTCCTTCCTTCCTTCCTTCCTTCCTTCCTTCCTTCCTTCCTTCCTTCCTTCCTTCCTTCCTTCCTTCCTTCCTTCCTTCCTTCCTTCCTTCCTTCCTTCCTTCCTTCCTTCCTTCCTTCCTTCCTTCCTTCCTTCCTTCCTTCCTTCCTTCCTTCCTTCCTTCCTTCCTTCCTTCCTTCCTTCCTTCCTTCCTTCCTTCCTTCCTTCCTTCCTTCCTTCCTTCCTTCCTTCCTTCCTTCCTTCCTTCCTTCCTTCCTTCCTTCCTTCCTTCCTTCCTTCCTTCCTTCCTTCCTTCCTTCCTTCCTTCCTTCCTTCCTTCCTTCCTTCCTTCCTTCCTTCCTTCCTTCCTTCCTTCCTTCCTTCCTTCCTTCCTTCCTTCCTTCCTTCCTTCCTTCCTTCCTTCCTTCCTTCCTTCCTTCCTTCCTTCCTTCCTTCCTTCCTTCCTTCCTTCCTTCCTTCCTTCCTTCCTTCCTTCCTTCCTTCCTTCCTTCCTTCCTTCCTTCCTTCCTTCCTTCCTTCCTTCCTTCCTTCCTTCCTTCCTTCCTTCCTTCCTTCCTTCCTTACGATAAAATCTAAAGGCAATCTGAATGTATTGTGTGAAGATTCATATCTGCCAAGTTTCGAGTCGATTGGCTTTAGGGATAAAGGGATGGCACGCTACCAGTATTGTTGGAAGGAAAGAAAATAGAAGAAATATAGAGGCAACAACAATAAAATCTCAGTTTATAGAAAGGACAAAAATATGACTTACGCTTTATATAATAGGATTTAAACCTCTATATATTTCTATAGGATTCATCCTTAGGAAATTGACACAGATGCCACTACACTTTGTCATTATCTTATGGGATCTAAACATCTAAATAACAAGAGGATTTGAACCATGAGGAATCGAAATATAAATATCAATTGATTTCGACGTCTAAATGTCACAGGCGAAGAGTCACAAGCTTACAAAATTATAGGCCTCGATAGCTGAATCAACGCTTGACACAAAGCGCATCTTCTCAGAATATCAAAGCAAATTGATATGTTTAGGGCTCTCTCTCTCTCTCTCTCTCTCTCTCTCTCTCTCTCTCTCTCTCTCTCTCTCTCTCTCTCTCTCTCTCTCTCTCTCTCTCTCTCTCTCTCTCTCTCTCTCTCTCTCTCTCTCCCTACTCTAATTTTGTCTTAAACCTATTCATAATTTGAGAAAAATTCTGATTTTCAAATCAGAATGCAAATCCCTCCTTCCGCTAAAGATTCTTTCAATTAGTCTCTCCGAAGAATATTCTCCCAAAGAATTCTCCCATTTTTGAATTTCCCCGCATCATCCAAATGCACAGTTTCTCTGCTCATATATATATATATATATATTCTGATTTCAGAATTGATTTTTCTCATGGAGATGGGAGTAAACCTAAATATAATAGAGAGGAAAAGCCTCCTCAAACACCAACCAACAACTATTGCCACATTAATTTGAAAGGATATAATGGTTATAATGCCTATATTTCCCGTTGCTGATATTTTGAAAAATTTCCAACCTAACATTTTCATTTTACGGAATTCATTACAGACACATTTCATCGATATACACGTGGCAAGCCATGAAGTTTATAAAGTCCACTTTTTTTGATAAATGTTCGACCTGTATATTTCTCTCTCTCTCTCTCTCTCTCTCTCTCTCTCTCTCTCTCTCTCTCTCTCTCTCTCTCTCTCTCTCTCTCTCTCTCTCTCTCTCTCTCTCTCTCTCTTTGTGAAATTCATGGAAATGCCTCCGTCTACCTATAGTTATCAAGTTTCCGTCTGTTTCATCTTTATCTGATCGTAACTCATATATATATATATATATATATATATATATATATATATATATATATATATATATATATATATATATATATATATATATATATATATATATATATATATATATATATATATATATATATATATATATATATATATATATATCCTTATGCTGTTCTATAATAGCTCGCCGATGCACTCAATCTTATTGCTTTCCTTACATGTATATGTAACACAGGCTTGACCATCAGGGAAATGAACATCCCAGAACCTTATTAAGTATATCAGCCCTTAAGGTCCTGTGGGAACGATGTGGCCATTTGAAACGAAGCCAAGGAGCACATGAAGTATTCCTCAGATGCCAGTCAACCGTAAGGTTATTAGAGAGAGAAAAAAACCCTCATCTTGGCATCGTCTGACGATCGTGTTGGAGACATGAACGATTGGGGCGTCCCCGGGGTAGATTAGTGTGGCGTCAATTCACCCGTGTGTGTGTCTCTCTCTCTCTCAGGGTACAACAACGAGACAATCAACCTGTGGGTCGTTAAGGTTTCCCCGCCCGCCCCTGGACTTGCTGCCGAGGCGATCGCTAATCTCTCTCTCTCTCTCTCTCTCTCTCTCTCTCTCTCTCTCTCTCTCTCTCTCTCTCTCTCTCTCTCTCTATAACGCGATACCGGGGTGATCCATGAAATCTAGACGGAGTTTCTACATAAACATTCAGAAGAAGACTAAAGAAGTACATTCAGGAGAAGTACACTTGACTAAGTACTTATACTTCGGTCAATACAAGACCCGTAATTCAAGATGGGGCAGAGAAAAAAAAAAACCATATTGGTTATCCAGTCACTGACGGAGAGCCTTATATTCCCTCACTTCCTTCAAGATTATCGTTCTTAAGCGAGTCGTAGGTTTAGCAATGATATCCCTCCTTTTGAGTCATATGAAAAATATATAAAAAAAGAGGAAAAAAACTGTTGAATTTGGAATACCCCTAAAATATTTTTTCCTAAATTTGACAGCTACCAATTTACGGTTCTATATCCAGTTCCCTTTAGTCTTATAAAACACAATCTAGCACTTCTGATTCCGGCAGCCTAGCTGCTTTATACAAGAAAATGAAGTTCGCAAATTGAATCCTAACTTGGAATGAATCATAGAAGATGTAGCTAATAACACCATAGATAGATACTTCTTTTTTTTTCACGTGAAGTCTCTGATTGTTTTAGATGCTGGAGGAGGGTAAAACACCAGTTTAGGCCAGACCTAATTCAGCATAGTCGAGACATTTATGATCTCACTTTCTTTGACTTGATTCCAGTGGGGGGGTAATAGTAGCAAGTCTTTACCAAGGGAAGTGAGGATTTGTTCCTGTCCGTTTACCAGTCTGTGGGGCAGAGGTTAGCGGGGTGGGGAGAACCAGGTCAAGATTACTTTTCCCACAAAGGTTTTGTGCATCTGTGTTCACTCAGTTCATGGCTTGTGAAAGGATGATGAAGTTAGAGATGATTGTTAAGTCTGTCGAGTGGTTGACAGTGAGATAGATAGAAGGACCGAAATGGTAGGTTGATGGTAGAAATTGATTCCTGCGTAACTTCTCACTTTGCCATGTCTAGTCTGGTACCCTTAGCTTCACACCCTAACCCCTCCGAAACGAATAGCTACATCACCATCACAACGCATTACCACGACGACATATCTACATCACCACCACAACACATCACCACCACGACATATCTACATCACCACCACAACACATCACCACCACGACATATCTACATCACCACCACAACACATCACAGCGACGACACTTCAGGTCAAAGACATATCACAGCGACGACACATCACTGGGGGGGTTTGGGGGGGTTATCAGAAGACCTCATCAAGGAGAGTGGAAGACGCCCAACTCATCCACCTCCAGCCCCGTCTCTCTCTCTCTCTCTCTCTCTCTCTCTCTCTCTCTCTCTCTCTCTCTCTCTCTCTCTCTCTCTCTCTCTCTCTCTCTACATTAGCCTAATTATTCCTGGAAATAACTTCCCCACCTCTCCCCTCTCTTAGAGTCCTTCTTGTGATAATCATCAAATAATTCCATGCGGTGAGGAAGAACCTCACTTACCCCTAATTATAATATTCTTCTTCCCCTTTTTTTTCTTTCTTGTCCTGATCTCTTGGTTGAATTATTCCTTGGAGATGGAACTCTTTGTTTCTCTTTCTTTATATCTTGAATCTTTACGAGGGGCCGGCGTCTAGAGAATCTTTTTGGTGTATTAAGTGACACTAATGTTAACCTACATCATTCACTTGCTTGATTTGTATATATTTATACACACACACCAACACTCCATCTACCCTATAGGATTTAGCAGAACATTTCCCATATGATTTTCAGCAGATTTAACGGCAAGCGCATCAGATGGTAAACAAGTTAGGGTGTGAATAGATTTGATGAGATTAATTCATAATTGCCATGATGCTGTTCAATGTAATGGAGATCAGTTTACCATGGATTTGATGGATACATTGCTCATGATTGCCATGGAGGAGGTAGATTCGATGGGTAATATATATATATATATACGTCAATCGGGGGAATTGAACCTTCAATGCCGCTGAATGGATTGATTCAACCGATCACCAATACCATTATATGGATAGATTTAGTAGACAGTGATTCAGTATCACCATTAGTGGTAAGTTTAATAGGTACTAATCCATTTGAACACCGAAGCTTTGAGTCGAATGGATTATACGTCTATGATTACAGCCCAGAGTAGGTTGTAAACGTATAGGAATTATATATACTTCATATTCCCCACAATAGTTGCATTATG